>NW_025999961.1:10696981-10777972 GCF_001458135.2 Marmota marmota marmota
TCATTATAGCCTTTCTATCCTCCTGACATGTGCATTCGTCCTTTCTCCCTATCTGTTCCTCAGACGTAATAGTTTTTCCTCAGATGTGAGTGGTTTTTCTTCCATCTCACTCATCTCCAGGGACAGGCAACTTAAAACAAAAGTGAAGCAAAACAAAAGAGGAATCTTAAAATGGCTACCCATCCTCTTGCCCTGCCCTCAGGGGCGAGCAGTTTACCTTATCACTTACCCTCAGTCGCTCCCCGTGCGAGCCACCAAATGCGGCAGTCTGGCTGGGCACAATTCAGGAGCCACTTGTCAAAAGAAACGAACTTTATTTTTTAGAACCACACACGCCAAACAAAACAGCTCCTCAGGAAAAACCCTCAGAGTCCAACTGCCACCACCGGCTTCCCACAAGCCTCTCAACCTCCCCCACTCCTCCTGCTCTTGAGGCCGATTGGCTGGGTCGCGTGGGCGGAGCCAAAAAAAGTCCCCCAATGAGCAGCTCCATAGTCTGAAAGGGCAGGGAAACAGCCCAATGAGCATCACCGCAGAGGAGCCAATCAGCTAGATGTTGCTGGGGCCGCTGTGAGCCAATCATCAGCTGGCAGTCTGAAAGTTTGCTGGGGCCCCTTCGGCTGTGGCTCTCAACATCAAGTGGCTCCTGAATTGTGCCCAGCCAGACTGCGGCGACTGAGGGTAAGTGATAAGGTAAACTGCTCGCCCCTGAGAGCAGGGCGAAAGGATGGGTAGCCATTAAGCTCCCTATTTAACATTTATCTGTCTCCTTTATTTATTTTTTTTTTCTGCTTTTTTAGCTTATGTATATTTTCCAAAGGTGGAAAGGAATACTTGCTGTTTTCCCATGAGTGAAACAGATTGAAAATAAAGCCAGCCAGGGTAGTAGAGTTTTGAAGGCAGAATTCTGAAAAGGTAGAAACTATGTTTAAGGTGTCCACAATATCTGTATGAAAATTCCAAGATACTTTTTATTGACTTATTCAACACCAAACTTTGGCACATTTTGTTGAAAACAGATTCTGCATGCTCAGTTCCAAATTAAAACATGAAAGATTACACAGCACTGAGAATAATTTGACATATGGACCAGTTATAATGGAAATAAATTATCAAAGAGTCTAAATACTCAATTGAGACACTGAAGGACACCAGTGAAAAGAATATACAGAAGTGATACATCCTAATGATCCTAAAATGAAGTCTCTAAGAGATCACAGTGATCAATAAGAATACAAGAACAAATATACACACTCTTCAGAAGACAACATAATCCAAATTCTCAAAAAAATATTATTCACAATGGCCAGTATAAGATAAAAAGTTTGTAGACATGGTAAGAAATACATTTATCAAGTTATATTCAGGAGGCAAATGTGTCAATTGAAGCAAATCGGAAAATATTTCCATTATTGGAGTAAGAACAAGAGGAAACATAATTAATTTGTTAAGTAGAAAATTATTTGATGAAATTGATTTAAAAGATGACTTAACACAGGTTAGTATTAGTAAAGGGAAAATTGGGTTAGAAAACTTGAAGTTAATTAAAAAGAAAATATTCAGTCTAAGGACTGGGGATAGTATGCTCATTGGGAAGTGCTTGTATCACATGTTAGAGGCCCTGGGTGCAATCCCCAGCATGTGTGAGCATGCACGCACACGCACACACATACACACACTCACACACACATACACACACACACACACATATATACCCACACACACCAAATATATCCAATCTGAAGTAGTGCAAAAAGAATGAAAAAACAGATAAAAAGCATAGGAGAAATGTAGCATACGACCCAAAACTAACAAACATATAATTAAGGTCATAGAAAAAAAGAGAGGGAAATTGGGCAAAAATAATTAAGTGAAAAAACATATTCTCCAAGCCTAGAAAGGCATACAGTACATATCCAAGAAAATGAATGAGCAAACCACAAAATGAAATTCAAAAGACACTACAGCTAAGAAAATATTAACAAAATATAAAGAATGAAATGTAAAGAATAAATCTTAAAATCATCCAGAAGACAAAAAAAATATTTCACAATCAATAATAAAAATAAACCTTTTTTCATAACAAAACTATCTCAGCTCATGACAATGGAATGTCACCTTTACAGTGCTGAGAGAAAATAAGCCTGTTAACAAAAAATTCTTTTTTTTTAAATTTTATTTTTAATTTTTTTTAATTGTTGGTTGTTCAAAACATTACATAGTTCTTGATATATCATCTTTCACACTTTGCTTCAAGTGGGTTATGAACTCCCATTTTTAGCCCCTCTACAGATTGCAGAATCACATCAATTACACATCCATTGATTTACATATTGCCATATTAGTGACTGTCATGTTCTGCTACCTTTCCTATCCTCTACTATCCCCCCTCCCCTCCCCTCCCCTCCCCTCTTCTCTCTCTACCCCCTCTACTGACATTCATTTCTCCCCCTTGTATTATTTTTCCCTTTCCCCTCATTTCCTCTTGTATGTTCTTTTGTATAACCCTGAGGGTCTCCTTCCATTTCCATGCAATTTCCCTTTTCTCTCCCTTTCCCTCCCACCTCTCATCCCTGTTAAATGTTAATCTTCTTCTCATGCTCTTCGTCCCTACTCTGTTCTTAGTTACTCTCCTTATATCAAAGAAGACATTTGGCATTTGTTTTTTAGGGATTGGCTAGCTTCACTTAGCATAATCTGCTCTAATGCCATCCATTTCCCTGCAAATTCTATGATTTTGTCATTTTTTAATGCAGAGTAATACTCCATTGTGTATAAATGCCACATTTTTTTTATCCATTCGTCTATTGAAGGGCATCTAGGTTGGTTCCACAGTCTTGCTATTGTGAATTGTGCTGCTATGAACATCGATGTAGCAGTGTCCCTGTAGCATGCTCTTTTTAGGTCTTTAGGGAATAGACCAAGAAGGGGAATAGCTGGGTCAAATGGTGGCTCCATTCCCAGCTTTCCAAGAAATCTCCATACTGCTTTCCAAATTGGCTGCACCAATCTGCAGTCCCACCAGCAATGTACAAGTGTACCCTTTTCCCCACATCCTCGCCAGCACTTGTTGTTGTTTGACTTCCTAATGGCTGCCAATCTTACTGGAGTGAGATGGTATCTTAGGGTGGTTTTGATTTGCATTTCTCTGACAGCTAGAGATGGTGAGCATTTTTTCATGTACTTGTTGATTGACTGTATGTCCTCCTCTGAGAAGTGTCTGTTCAGGTCCTTGGCCCATTTGTTGATTGGGTTGTTTGTTCTCTTATTGTCTAATTTTTTGAGTTCTTTGTATACTCTGGATATTAGGGCTCTATCTGAAGTGTGAGGAGTAAAGATTTGTTCCCAGGGTGTAGGCTCCCTATTTACCTCTCTTATTGTTTCTTTTGCTGAGAAAAAACTTTTTAGTTTGAGTAAGTCCCATTTGTTGATTCTAGTTATTAACTTTTGTGCTATGGGTGTCCTATTGAGGAATTTGGAGCCCGACCCCACAGTATGTAGATCGTAGCCAACTTTTTCTTCTATCAGACGGCGTGTCTCTGATTTGATATCAAGCTCCTTGATCCATTTTGAATTCACTTTTGTGCATGGCGAGAGAAAGGGATTCAGTTTCATTTTGTTGCATATGGATTTCCAGTTTTCCCAGCACCATTTGTTGAAGATGCTATCCTTCCTCCATTGCATGCTTTTAGCCCCTTTATCAAATATAAGATAGTTGTAGTTTTGTGGATTGGTTTCTGTGTCCTCTATTCTGTACCATTGGTCCACCCGCCTGTTTTGGTACCAGTACCATGCTGTTTTTGTTACTATTGCTCTGTAGTATAGTTTGAAGTCTGGTATCGCTATACCGCCTGATTCACACTTCCTGCTTAGCATTGTTTTTGCTATTCTGGGTCTTTTATTTTTCCATATGAATTTCATGATTGCTTTCTCTATTTCTACAAGAAATGCCGTTGGGATTTTGATTGGCATTGCATTAAACCTATAGAGAACTTTTGGTAATATCGCCATTTTGATGATGTTAGTTCTGCCTATCCATGAACAGGGTATATTTTTCCATCTTCTAAGATCTTCTTCTATTTCTCTCTTTAGGGTTCTGTAGTTTTCATTGTATAAGTCTTTCACCTCTTTTGTTAGGTTGATTCCCAAGTATTTTATTTTTTTTGAAGATATTGTGAATGGAGTGGTTGTCCTCATTTCCATTTCAGAGGATTTGTCGCTGATATACAGGAATGCCTTTGATTTATGCGTGTTGATTTTATATCCTGCCACTTTGCTGAATTCATTTATTAGCTCTAATAGTTTCTTTGTAGAGCCTTTTGGGTCTGCTAGGTATAGAATCATATCATCTGCAAATAGTGATAATTTAAGTTCTTCTTTTCCTATTTTGATGCCTTTAATTTCTTTCGTCTGTCTAATTGCTCTGGCCAGTGTTTCGAGAACTATGTTGAACAGAAGTGGAGAGAGAGGGCATCCCTGTCTTGTTCCAGATTTTAGAGGGAATGCCTTCAGTTTTTCTCCATTCAGAATGATGCTAGCCTGAGGCTTAGCATAGATTGCTTTTACAATATTGAGGTATGTTCCTGTTATCCCTAGTTTTTCTAGAGTTTTGAACATAAAGGGATGCTGTACTTTGTCGAATGCTTTTTCCGCATCTATCGAGATGATCATATGGTTCTTATTTTTAAGTCTATTGATGTGGTGAATAACATTTATTGATTTCCGTATATTGAACCAGCCTTGCATCCCAGGGATGAATCCTACTTGATCATGGTGCACAATTTTTTTGATATGTTTTTGTATCCGATTCGCCAGAATTTTATTGAGGATTTTTGCATCTAGGTTCATTAGAGATATTGGTCTGTAGTTTTCTTTCTTTGAAGTGTCTTTGTCTGGTTTAGGTATCAGGGTGATGTTGGCCTCATAGAATGAATTTGGAAGTTCTCCCTCCTTTTCTATTTCCTGAAGTAGCTTGAAAAGTATTGGTATTAGTTCTTCTTTAAAGGTTTTGTAAAATTCTGCTGTATACCCATCCGGTCCTGGGCTTTTCTTAGTTGGTAGTCTTTTGATGGTTTCTTCTATTTCCTCAATTGATATTGGTCTGTTTAGGTTGTCTATATCCTCCTGACTCAATCTGGGCAGATCATATGACTTAAGAAATTTATCTATGCCTTCACTATCTTCTAATTTATTGGAGTATAAGGATTCAAAATAGTTTTTGATTATCTTCTGTATTTCTGAAGTGTCTGTTGTGATATTGCCTTTTTCATCCCGTATGCTAGTAATTTGAGTTCTCTCTCTTCTTCTCTTCGCTAGCATGGCTAAGGGTCTGTCGATTTTGTTTATTTTTTCAAAGAACCAACTTTTAGTTTTGTCAATTTTTTCAATTGTTTCTTTTGTTTCGATTTCATTAATTTCAGCTCTGATTTTAATTATTTCTTGCCTTCTACTTCTTTTGCTGTTGTTTTGCTCTTCTTTTTCTAGGATTTTGAGATGAAGTATGAGATCATTTATTTGTTGGTTTTTTCTTTTTTTAAGGAATGAACTCCAAGCAATGAATTTTCCTCTTAGAACTGCTTTCAATGTGTCCCATAGATTCCGATATGTTGTGTCTGTGTTTTCATTTATCTCTAAGAATTTTTTAATTTCCTCCTTGATGTCTTCTATAACCCATTGATCATTCAGTAACCTATTGTTCATTCTCCAAGTGATGTATGCTTTTTCCTTCCTTCTTTTATCGTTGATTTTCAGTTTCATTCCATTATGATCAGATAAGATGCATGGTATTATCTCTACTCCTTTATATTGTCTAAGAGTTGCCCTGTGACATAATATATGATCTATTTTTGAGAAGGATCCATGTGCTGCTGAGAAAAAAGTGTAACTGCTTGATGTTGGGTGGTATACTCTATATATGTCAATTAGGTCTAGGTTATTAATAGTGTTATTGAGTTCTATAGTTTCCTTATTCAACTTTTGTTTGGAAGATCTGTCCAGTGGCGAGAGAGGTGTGTTGAAGTCTCCCATGATTATGGTATGGTGGTCTATTAGACTCTTGAACTTGAGAAGAGTTTGTTTGACGAACATAGCTGCACCATTGTTTGGGGCATAAATATTTATGATTGTTATGTCTTGTTGGTGTATGGTTCCCTTAAGCAGTATGTAGTGTCCCTCTTTATCCCTTTTGATTAACTTTGGCTTGAAATCTATTTTATTTGATATGAGTATGGACACTCCTGCTTGTTTCCGAAGTCCATATGAGTGATATGATTTTTCCCAACCTTTCACCTTCAGCCTATGTATGTCTTTTCCTATCAAATGCGTCTCCTGTAGGCAGCATATTGTTGGGTCTTGTTTTGTGATCCATTCTACTAGCCTGTGTCTCTTAATTGGTGAGTTTAAGCCATTAACATTTAGGGTTATTATTGAGATATGGGTTGTTCTTCCAGCCATATTTGTTTATTTCTGTTACTAAACATGGTTTGTTTTCCTCTTTGATTATTTCCCCCCCCTTTACTGTCCTACCTCCCACTGTTGGTTTTCATTGTTATTTTCCATTTCCTCTTCCTGTAATGTTTTGCCGAGGATGTTTTGAAGAGATGGTTTTCTAGCTGCAAATTCTTTTAACTTTTGTTTATCGTGGAAGGTTTTAATTTCATCTTCCATCCTGAAGCTTAATTTCGCTGGATACACAATTCTTGGTTGGAACCCATTTTCTTTCAGTGTTTGAAATATGTTATTCCAGGATCTTCTAGCTTTCAGAGTCTGTGTTGAAAGATCAGCTGTTATCCTGATTGGCTTACCCCTAAATGTAATCTGCTTCCTTTCTCTTGTAGCTTTTAAAATTCTCTCCTTATTCTGTATGTTGGGCATCTTCATTATAATGTGTCTAGGTGTGGATCTCTTATGATTTTGCACATTCGGCGTCCTGTAGGCTTCTAGGATTTGGGATTCTGTCTCATTCTTCAAGTCTGGGAAGTTTTCTCGTATTATTTCATTGAATAGATTGCTCATTCCTTTGGTTTGGAGCTCTGTACCTTCCTGTATCCCAATGACTCTTAAGTTTGGTCTCTTAATGTTATCCCATATTTCTTGGATGTTCTGCTCATGGTTTCTTAACAGTCTTGCTGAGCTGTCTATGTTCTTTTCCAGTTGAAATACTTTGTCTTCATTGTCTGATGTTCTATCTTCTAAGTGTTCTACTCTGCTGGTAGTATTCTCCATTGAGTTTTTAAGTTGGTTTATTGCTTCCTGCATTTCTAGGATTTCTGTTTGTTTGTTTTTTATAACCTCTATCTCCCTGTATAGTTGATCCTTTGCTTCCTGGATTTGTTTGCGTAATTCATTGTCGAAGTGATCTTTCATTGTCTGATTTTGCTGTTTAATGTCTTCCTTGATACTCCAGATCATCTGAAGCATGTATATCCTGAATTCTTTATCTGACATTCCATCTGCTGCAGCTGTTACCTCTTCTAAAGTTGCGTTGACCTGCATTGCTTGTGGTCCTTTCTTTCCTTGTCTTTTCATACTGCTTGCGTTTCTTTCTTCTTGGTGAAACTGTTGTGTTTTTGAAAATTTCCCCCCCCTATATATTTATATTGCTCTTGTATAGTTGAAAAGTCTCCCTTGCAGGTGCGGGCTGGGGCTCTGCTCTGCCCCTCCTCCAATTGGTGTGAGGTGTCTACCACGCCCGCAGACCCCTGGGCCTGATCTGCCGTTCTGTCGCAGGTCTGCCTACCTTGCAGGTGGGGGCGAAGGCTCTGCCCTGCCCCTCCTACCATGCCCGGGGACCTCTGGGCCTGATCTGCAGGTTGGTCACAGGTCTGCCCACCTTGCGGGCATGGGTGGCAGTTCTGCTCCGCCCCCACTCCAATTGGGGTCACTTGACCACCACGCAGGCAGGCCGCTGGGCCTGATCTGGGCGCGGGCGAAGGCTCTGCTCTGCCTCTACTCCAGTTGGGGTGAAGTGTGTACCATGCTGGCAGGCCGCTGAACAAGCTTGGTCAACGTTACCTTATAGTGTCATCGTGAATTGTGAATCGGGGCAAAAGTCAGACATATGAAATTTTATTTGTGAGTGAGCTGATGTTAGCTATGGTCCAGTACCCAAATAGTCGGTATATCCAGCATAGCACTTGCTGATATAAGCAGGTCAGTGGGACCAGAAGAATTTTTGATGCAGACAGGTCTTGCCCCTGTTGGTGCACTTCTATGCTTTAAAAGTACTATCTTGGGGCTGAGGTTGTGGCTTAGCGGTAGAGCACTTGCCTAGCAGAGGCGAGGCCCTGGGTTAAATCCTCAGCATCACATAAAAAAAATAAATAAACAAAGTAAAAGTATTGTGTCCAACTACAAATAAAATATTTTTAAAAAATTTTAAAAAGTACCATCCTGAGTTGATCATGATCCAATGTAGACACAAAACATCACATTTCACCTTATAAATATGTTCAAATAATATGTCAATCAAATTTTTAAATAAAAAAATTAGAAAAACAAAAATTTTGATTTTGAGGCCAGTCATTTGAAACCTAGTTCTCTATAACAATGTCATTATTTTATTTGCTCCTCATGACAAATCTCTGTTCAGAGCCTTAATTCCTCCTTTGTGTTGTCAAAACAAGCTATGATCATGGACTAACTTGCCCAGATCCACAAAACATGTGACAGAATTTTGAATGACCAAAATGATCAATTATCATATTCCTTTAGGGTAAAGTACATAAGTAAATTCAGTTGTTTATTCCAACAAGATGTAATCTGACGTTCTTTTGTACAGCATGCTAGATATAGCAAGAGTGTCATGGCAAAAGAGACCTGGGTTTGATCACAGTCATGCACTGCTAAATCTCCAATTTGGGCATTGCATTGACCATTTCTGAGCATGTTTTCTAACATGTATCATGAAAAAACTAATGTATGCCTATGTATTTTGTTGTGGAGATCCTATGAGTTAAACTTAAGGATTCTAGTGTCATAAATATCATGGTTGAATTATTTCAAAAACATAGTAGCATTTATTGTTAAAAACACTCAACAATTGCTTAAAACAAAATAAAGAGAAAATATACTCTAATTATTCTGTCTGCATTTTTAAGACTTGAAAATATTTGCAGGTATTAACATATTAATCTTTCTACATAAATAGCTGAACTTTTCTAATCAGGTATGGACATATTTTATTTACTTTTAAGATGTGTTTGCAGTAGTGTTACTGGAGCTTTACCTGTTCAACTATTTTGCTGCATGAATAAATTTTGTCATATTTTGCAAATAATAAAGTGATTTTAGATAACCTCTCTTTTAGAAAAAAGATCTGAGATTTTAATAATAAACAATATAGTAATTAAAAATTTAGGGAGCTCTTTTTAGGAGTCCTGTTGTATGCCAAGTAACAATGTTTATGCTGGTAATGTCACAAGTACAAATGAGAAAAGATCACAGTGTCCAAGGAACTCACAGATTGATGGTTGGAAATAGACCTGTCAACACCAAACATAAAGGGGCAGAATAAAATGTGTGTCCACTATAAATACCTAAAAAGAACTTGTAAATTGTTACCCAGAGAATAAGGAACTCCATCACAGAATAGGTGCCATTTATACTGTCTTGAGGGATGAAAAAACACACAGAATAAGGCTTTCTTGGTTGAAGAAACAGTGTATGTCAGAGCTTACAGGTACAAATGGAAATAACTACAGACATTCAGAAAGATGTGAGCAGTTCCATTTACCTTGAGCACAGCATGCTGAGATTGGAATCATTGGAACCTCCAGACACCACATGCTCCATGAATCCTGAACATAACAGAGGCTGGAATTGCAAACCTATGAGATTATGTCCCTAGCCTGTGGTTGTTATTTGACCTATCTGCACGTTGGAATCACTGTGGGTGACAGAGATTGCCAAGATCTTGTTTTTACCCTAGAAAAACTGAATCAGTGTCTCTGGACGAGGAGATGGGCAAAGGGCATCCTAAAATTAAACCAAGACTGAAAACCACTGACCCAGTTTCTCCAGTCTGATATAAATTACCCTTTCCAGTTATTAAGAAAATAAAGGCTTTCTCCTCTGGTATGCCAGTGTTTCTAGCAAAGTACTCTGTTCATAAAAGTACTCCTTATTTGTTTGTTTATGCAAATGATGTTATAGTTAGTGTTTAACTCAGCTATAAGTATGTTTTTGGCTGTGCAACTATGACAGATCTAGCAATCTATTTATCTACTTATTATCTATCTAATTTATCATATTTATTGTAACTATAATATAGTGTCTGATATATACATTATAAAATATACAATATAAAATTTTTCAAGAATTAAAATATAAACTAAAAAATGTAAAATTTTTAAAAATTCTAAAACAAATAAAAAAAGACTAATAAGATAAATTTTGTCTTCAAAAGATTTGAAAGTTAAAAACAGAATGGAACATGGTTAGCTAAATTCTTTGTCAGATTTTTATCTCAAAGGAGCAGGTGACTTATTATAAATGAACTATTAACATTTGCTATTAACTGAATACAACATCACACATAGGGATAAATATTCAGTGGAACACTTATTTTTAATTCTCTACCATTTCTGCCATTTTCATGGGCAGGCTCCTCTTTTAAAGTTTTGAGGTATTTATTCATCATAAATCAAAGTTTTTAAAATTTAATTATTAATACCACACTTTTAAATACAAAATCTCTCAATTGATATTTTTCTTTTCAAAATTGGTGAAGATAATGCCATTAATTTTGATGTTCTGCAATTGTTTTTCTAGTTTACTGATGAAATAAAATCTTAGCACAGAATATGGAA
Organism: Marmota marmota marmota; assembly: GCF_001458135.2. Taxonomy (NCBI): domain Eukaryota; kingdom Metazoa; phylum Chordata; class Mammalia; order Rodentia; family Sciuridae; genus Marmota; species Marmota marmota. Next base: position 10,707,790 of record NW_025999961.1, read on the forward strand.
CCATCAGAAAATTGAACAAATATATATATGTATATATATATATATATATATGTATATATATATATATATATATATATATATNATATATATATATATATATATATATATATATATATATATAAGTTTTTAATTTCCTTTCTGATAAACTAAAAAAGTATATTTTTAAAAATGTAAAAATGTCAACAAAGGAGAGAATAATAACTAAACATTTCAAATTTGAAAGCAGATCAGAAAAGTGATTCATCAAAAAGTCAGATCTTAAATTGTCAATGAGAAGAGCTCATAACCAGGCTCCCAAATCACTGTCCTATGACTTTTGGAGTATAGGGGAAGGTTTACAACATAGGTGGAGCCAAAGTAATGGTAATGTTCTAATCTTATTTTGGACATACAGAAGGCCATTATACAGTTATTCTTTAAGCTGTGTGTTTTATAACCATTAAACAATCAATAAAAATACATATGCATTATACTTTATACTTTCCTTTTTGTTTCATCATTGAAAGTTAAAACAGTCTTTCTTCTAATCATAATTTATTTAATCCCTAATTTGTTGTCATCTTTCTTAATAGAGGAAGGAATGATCATATGTGATGAATGCAGGTGAATTCAATAAGCATGTATGACATTATGTCTTAGCCATATGTTTATAGACCGGGACACATCCTTTAGAATAAGAGTTCACAAGAAACAGACAATGCTTTTTTTAAAATCTGCTGATAAAGTAAGCAAGAGGGCCAGACCAGACTAAGTTTCATCATAGAAGTTCAAATTAGACTTTTTTTTTTAAATTTTTTCTAATTAGTTATACATGACAGTAGAATGTATTTTGACACATGATACATAAATGGAGTATAGCTTATTCTTCTGGTTGTACATGATGTACAATTACACTGGTTGTGTAATCATATATGCACATTGAGTAATAATGTCCAATTCATTCCACTGTCCTTCTCACCTCCATACACCCTCTCCTCCCTCCATTCCCCTCTGTATAATCCAAAGTACTTCTCTTGTTCCCTACTCACCCCCCCACCCCCGCATTATAAATCAGCATCCATATATCACAGAGAATATTCAGCCTTTGCTTTTGGGATTGACTTATTTCACTTAGCCTGATATTCTCCAGCTCCATCCATTTATCCTCAAATGGCATAATTTCATTCTTCTTTAAGGCTAAATAATATTCTATATACTAAAATTTATTTATCCATTCATCTATTCAAGGTCACCAGGGTTGGTTCCATAGTTTAGCTATTGTGAATTGTGCTAAAATAAACATTGATGTGGCTACATTATTGTAGCATGCTCCTTTTAACTCCTTTGGGTATAAACCAAGGAGTGGGATCATCATCTGAATTTAAGCCAATCTAGATTAAAAGCTAGATTTACATCAAAGATTAAGAAGTCAGTTTTGTTGTTGTTGTTGTTGTTGTTGTTGTTTTTGCTATTTTTCAAAACTGGATTGAATTAACAGAAATGAGGCATGGTGGCAGGGAGTTGTATTTCTGTAAGATGTTCTTTTGTGATGTTGATAACAATACCTACATCTGCACTTATAGCAAAGATGAACTCTAGTCTTTATGTAATATTATTGTATGTTCTGAGGCATTATGTCTCAGATCCATCTTTGGGATACATCTATTACTTAAGAAAGAAAGTAGAACTCATGTTTGTTTATCTCTTGTCTGGAACATTTTGTATTGAATAAAAGCAAATCTATAAATATTCAAGAATATTAGTGTCAGGAGGTGGATTTGACATATCAGTTAGGAAAACATGCCAGGAAGCTATAATTATTAAGGTAACAAAGTGTTGTTTTTATAGAATTTGGGGTAGATTTTTTCCCCATTATTATAAAACAACTCCCAAGAAAATGAGAAGATGGCACACACAATGATCAGCTTCCAGTAAGAGCAGGGAGCTTAGAGAAATACATTTAGAAATATAAAAGACGCAGGAGATTTTGTGATAGCAGAAAAAGGTCAATTTGTGGGTGCCATTGTTCTGAGAGGATTCCAAGGAGATTTGAAGAAACAACAAACCACGTAGTATTAAGAACCATGATTATGAGAGATGATTGAAGATACTAAATGCCTTACATGGACAAGTATATGTAGGGTGTGAAGAGTGATGGAACTAACATTATTTTTTTTTTAGGAAATAGGAGAAAAATTTATAATTTCTGCTCAATTCCTAATTAAAATTTAATCTTAAGGTTGCAGGAGCAAGCCCTTTGATTTTTTAAAAAAAAATCTTTATTTTATTTTTTATTTATTTTTATGTGGTGTCGAGGATTGAACCCAGTGCCTCACACGTGCAAGGCAAGCACTGTACTACTGAGCTGCACCCCGGGCTCCAAGCCCTTTGATTTTAAGGTCTGATTTTATATGTTCAAAATAGTATCATGCAAGCTGGATGTGATGGCATACACTTGTAATCCCAGCAGCTTGGGAGGCTGAAGCAGGAGGATCATGAGCTCAATGCCAGCTTCAGTAATTGAAAGGCACTACGCAACTCAGTGAGACCCTGTCTCTAAATAAAATAAAAACTAGGGGTGAGGATGTGACTCAGTGGTTGAGTGGCCCTGAGTTCAATCTCTTGTACCAAACAAACAAAACTAATACCATGCGAAAACTGTTGTGCAAAACATTCTAGTTTTATATGGGGAAGGGTGAGCATGACTCACCATGAGCAAGGGTCTTAGACTCCAGAATGATCTTTTGAGTGACATAATCACACAAGGGGCTTCTGTCTAAAGGGGGCCTCAAGATAATGCACATAGCTTTATGAACCCATTTCATGACTGTAGAAAAAAAATATGGCCAAGTGCTCATTCTTTTTATTTTATGTTTCAATAAAAAGATGAGCTAGTGCTGTGTCAATTTTACTTTAATATTTCTTTCTCAATAATTTGTAAAAGGATTATTATATAATAGAATAATAGTTATAGTAATAAAATTTTTTAAAAATGGAATTTTCCATGTGGCAGGGGTACATTAGTTTGGATATAATTAAATAAATGGAAAACTTAAGTATGAAGATGCATTAAATGAAAAGAAAAAATGCATAAAATGTTTTTTTGCAGTAAAGTAATATCCTTAATGTGCAAGATAATTAATAAAAATGTTAACTCATACTAATCTTGAAAGATTTCAGATAGCATTTTACATTTACTGTTAGTGAATTTTTAAGTTTAACATATAAGAGAAAATATATTCCTATTCCTATAAAAATGATGATGACTAATATTTGTGCAAACCTGTTTACCATGATTAATATTCATCATTCCAAGTATTCAAAACTGGTTTCAGACTAGGTGTTTAGCTCAGTGAAAGAATGCTTCCTGAGCATGCTCCAGGACTGGGGTTTGATCCCCAGCAGCACACACACACACACACACAAATACACATATGCACAAACTAGTTTCTTAGAAGATAGAGTGCTACTCATTATTGAAAATGTACATGGAACTGTGCACAATATAAAAAAAATTGATAATTCAAAGGTTGAAGTCATCCATTTTCAGAGTACTCTCATAAACAGAGAAAGGCAGAAGACTTTCATTTAGTAAGAGTTGTCCCTACCATTTTCTATGATTAGTAAAAATAACTTTAAATCAGGTTATAGACTGCTCTGTGGGATTTCAAGCAAAAGAGTGTTTCCCTGTAGTTGAATTTCAGTGGGAAATTAAATGTGTGCAATATCAAAGATTTAAAGCTTTTACTTGTGAATATTTACTTTAAGGCTATGATAAAATATTTTGTTTGGTTACTTTCCCCCTACTTTACATATATCACTTTATCTCAGAATTAACACAAAGGTCTCTGTAATATGTAGTTTTATTTAAAGAAACAAGTAAACCTCAAAGAAATAAATCTGAAGGAGTCTGAGAATTTTAAATTAAGTTTTTTGCCTCAAGAAAATACTCAGCCTCCATGAAGAATTCACTAAGCTGTCTTAACCACTTGGATTTTCTAAATTCGGAAATGTGAATGAAGTTTTTCCTTCTTATCTGCCATCATTTGCAGATGAACAAATTCAAACATGCTTTTTTGCTCACCTTCTATACTTAAAACACACAATCATTTCACAACTAGGAACTCCAAGTTTAATCACCATGCATTAGTGATGTCACAATTTATTTTGGGCAAGGTAAAGTTTCATTTTTCTAAGCATTTATTTTCCCTTCTCAGAAATGAATTTCCATAATGCACAAACTTCAAATAGGCAGCTTTATTATATTCACTCATGGGTAAGATTCACTATTGAAAAAAAAAAAAGTGAAAATTTCATTATTTTTTTTTCCTGTTGTCTGTTTTCCTTTGAAGCATCAAATAGGATATTGATATTTTTTGGCACTTAAGTTATTTACTTACTGATACTTAACGAGCCGTTATAAAGTGAGCCATATTCCCTCTGTGCATTTCATACAACTATTACTAGAACTTCTCTTCAGAAGGATTTATCTACTAATCAATATCTTTCTTATTGTGCCATTTCCAGAAGTACTGAAGAGACTTCCCTTCTGAAGCAGGATTGGACTCTCAGGCTTACCTGTGTAAAGAGTTGTACAGTGTGCAGCAGGGACTCTACAGGTGGACTGTGAAGTTTTGTGATGTGCCAAGGTCATCATTATTTTTAGACATTTCCAGGGAAAGTGAAAATCCCCCAACTGCATTAATAAGTAAAAAACAAAGTGTTCCAGAAATCTGAAACTATACTTTAAACTGTTCTCTTTACTGAAAAACAACATGTCCAGACGCCACTAATGAGATGTTTTTAAATGACTTTTTCTGAAAGAGTATTTTATATTATAAACTCATAGAGGTATAAATAAAAAAAATATATAATTACAATGATGAATATACTCGGAATTCCTTCTCTTCCTTTCACTAAACTTGGAAATTTGGCAGGAATCAAATAGGGAGCAGTAAATTCTCCAAGGATTATACACAAAATTCCTTTTTAATAACAGCACTCTCCACGTGATGATATGTATTTCTACAGATGATTTACAGGTTACAGTCATGCTGTGACCTCTGTCCCAATTGCAGACAGATTAGGCAGAGCTGATTAACAGGGACTAAAAACACTGGGCTATTTTCTCTTATGGGGGTCTTTGTTACAAAGACTGCTCTCTGAGCCCTCCCAGTTTATTCGCTTGCAAATCACTGTTCCCAAAGAGGTCTTCACTTCCCCAGCCCCAACCTGGAGCCCTGCAGCGCCATCAGCTGTAATATCTTCCTATTTGAGGGACGTCTCTTATTAATCAAAAACGCGGAATGGAAACCAATCAGATAGAGAGTTCCTTTGGCTTCAGCTTTCTGCCTGTCTGAATTAAAAGTGATGCTGAAGAGAGGCACACTGAGATGCATGAAGATTCAGCTGTGAAGATACTATAAAAAGAGAAGAGAAGGAATGAGACAGAAGCAGAAACAGAATTATCGGTGCTGAGCAAGGCTAAACTCAGTTCTGTTACTAAACAAGGTATGCGTTTTTTACTCTTTTCTTGACAATATAAGCTATTCAGTTTTTGCTTTCTTAGAATCAAATAGTACAAATATTGCTTTTCTCCCAGTTGCTATATTTTGCCTCTCTCTCTCTCTCTCTCTCTCTCTCTCTCTCTCTCTCAACACTTGGAAGCAGGTAAGAATACATTTTGTAGTGTTTAAATAAGACATGCAAATGCATAGTGATGAAACATGTATTATTTTCTTATTGTACTTTTAGAAAATCTGATATCTACTCAAGCTCCTAAATAGTCAAAAATGTACATATAGAATATTATCCTAAAAATAAAAGTAAACTTCAAATTACATTAGAGGCCTTGAATTCCTCTTATTTTAGTGTATTTATGTATATTCTTATTATATTAATTGGGAATGGACTTCAAGCACGTTCATAACTTTTGTTTGAACAATTTGATTCAGTACTGTCAAACATAAAGGTATCTTTATTAGTAATTTAAATAACAAGTGACTTTCTTATTCTCAATATTAAAAATGAAATGATACATAAATAGTAAAAATGGATCATATTTAGATGGGTATCAGATGTCAGGATTAAGGTGAGCATTTTACATGGTAAAGGGGGTTTCTTCAAATATTTGTGGTTCTGACCTGTGTCAACATTCTAAATTATGCTTACTGGCTATACCTGGCAAATACATCTAAATGTCATGAAGACTTGACAAAAAAATCACAGGAAAGGGAAAGTGTCAAAAGTAAAATAGTCATTTTTATATTTGAGCTCATTGAAAATGCATTGATTTGATGGGGTATTGTTCCTTTTTTCCCCACTGCACTCTAATATATACAACTCACGTTAATTATATTTCTTTGCAAGTTCACTAATCTTTAAAAAAAGCTTGATGAATCAAATTTTACCTGTTAGATTATCAAAATTCAATAATATTTAAAGTTAGATACTGTTAACAGAGTACAGGTATCAGAAAATATTTAAGTAGCAAAGATGAAATAAAAGGAAAGTTAAAATTATCTAACTAGCAGATAAGTTCACATTTATTTGTATGGTTACCTTTTGGGTAAGGATTAATAAAATGTGAGGAGAAATCAGTGTTGTTTTCTGGAGATCTGTTGTTATTTATTACCTGATGCTGTAGATATATGAGACTTATAATTTTCTTTCACCAGTCTCCAGAATATTATGCAGTAAGAAGAATTAGTGATTTTGTGACATCAAAAACAGTGGTAACTTTGTAAAATAGGAAGAAATATTCAATTGGTTGCCTTTGGTATTATCTATGAAATTAGAAGTTACCCATTTTAAATATTCTTATTTGATAAAAAAAATTCTGCACTCAATAAAAGATGAATCATATTTTCAGATTCCAACACTGACTCATAGCCTAGGCAATGTTATGTCAAGTGCAGAACATGTTTGTTTATGAAACTGGTTAATACAGGTATGAATAGACCCTTTGAAAGAGAAAATGAAATAGCATGCTCTTCCAGCACATAGCACCAAAGAACTTGGATATAACATGAACAGCATGTATTTGCAGTCCTTTCACCTAACATATTATGGGTTCAGCTGAAGTTTTATCAAATTGAGAGTGCAAAAATAACTGTAAGCACTTAATAGATATATGGATGACATGTTGAAATGCATCATATCTATATTAATGTGTTTTAAAAAAATGAGTTAATATAAGGTAAAGTGCATGCTACAAGTAAATCTAATTCCAGATGTAATAAACAGGAAAAGGTTTGAGAAAGCAAATAGTATTATCAATTTAAAAGCAATGCACTAACTTCCAGTTAAATTAGTACTAATAAAGCAATATTACATAAGCTAATGCTATGGTATAAGAATAAAAACATTTCTTCCATTATTACACTACATGGTAATTAAGGAAATATCTGAAATGGTTTTCATAGTCATGTCAGCAGTTTTATATTTATTTCATTGTTGAAATAAAAAGTGTCTTATATACTACCTATGTGTAGCCACATCCCAATTCAAAGCCAATCTTGAAAGTATGTCTTAAATGCTGTGTTAATAGACTTGATGAACTGTGTATGGATCAGAAGCTCCTCTGAATGTCACCTTGCATGGAGAGGTTATGGTCTTGCTCTTTCCTCTAGCCCCTGTACACACAAAGCTTTAGTCATTGCTGTGTCTCTTCTGGGCTGTATTCACCACCTGAGATTGTTTTTTAAAATGGAGATTTTTTTCCCTCTTCTTGTTAATGTCTCTTTAGGCATCAATAGTTACTGATGAGTCCTCCCACACCATATTTCAACACTGTATGACTGTAGTTAACCAGAATGCTTTGGTGTATCTTTAAATTATATAATATAAATTGTGTGAGTAATGTGGCAATATATTTATTTGAGAAAGGATGAATTATGATGACAGAGAATTTGAAGAATACATGAGAATGTGTTGTAAATAAACATTGACTGTAACTTATTTTCAATGGAAGGAAACAGACTAGATGCATCATTATTTAACATTAATACAAACACAGATGCTTCAATGTAACTGATCATTTGTTTGCTAAGATTGATTTGGAACACTGATATGTACATTTGACTATAATGTAATTAATCTTATATTTGTAAATTGTAAAACTTTTAAAAATGTTTGATATAACATTTTAAACATGTATACTTCTGAATTTCAGGATATATCTATTTATGTATGTATAGTTAACCAGTAACAGTATTAAATGCAGAGTAGGTTTGGGTTTTGGTAAGTTATTAGTGACTAAAACTATAGTTAGATTCTTGGGTTTTTACTTCCTAAATAATCTACTTAAAGTTAAGATATTTTTAAGGAAGAAGGAAGAATGCTAAATATCACCAGAAGACATAGTTTAAAGTTAGCTTGGTTTGATTTCACATGATGCTGTATTTGTAAACATGATCATTTTTATTGCAACACTTAAGACTTGTTTCCCATGATACAGCAATTTCTTTCTGTGTATCTTACATTTGTTTTTAAAAATGAATTTTATCTTTAAATATATCTTAAGTTAATTCTGTTAATCCCCATGTTGTTATCTTATTTAAGGGTTGAAATAAAATTCTAGAATATTAGAAAAGGGATTTTAAGTACCTTCAACTCTGATTTTACACATGAAAAAACTGAGGATTAGAAAGATTGGTTTGAATATACTAAGTTCTTCAATCATAGATGTATAATAGGCAAACTTATGTAATAACAGCTCACATTTAAGTCTTAAAAATAGATTAAGACTGACATGTACATAGGTAGGTAGGTAGATTGGTAGATAGCAATAACTTCTGTGTAGTTAGAAAGGCCCTCTAAAACTTCTATCTCATGAGATGCTTAATTTCTCTGCCTAGAACCACCATTATCTTCAATATTAAAAATATGGTAAGGAGAGAACGGTGAGGAGAGTGTCCTTACAGCACTTTTATACTTTTTCATTGCTGTCCTAACACGTTGATATGCTTATCCCTAAATTTAGCACTAGTAAGTGATGGTCTTATAGCCACATTAGAAATGCAAAGTGCTGGATAAAAGCAGTCCCTGGAGTCTAACCAGGAGATTTTATATTAGCACTACCAGGAAACACCTCCCAAACATAAAATGCATGGTAATGCCTTTTACTGACTGTGAAGGGAAAATGGAAACATCATGAGGTGTTGTTGTCAGTTGCTGTGTGTTTTATTTATTTTATTTTTAGGATGAGAGGTAGGATTTTTAGGATAAGAGATGCCAAATGTCTGTTTAAAATGATGTTGAATGTTTTACTTTTTTTTTTTTTGCTATTTATTTATTTTGGTGAATTATAAATCAATTACAGGAGGAATGAGTGCACTCATGTCTTTAATTTCTCTTCAGAACAAAATGACTCTTGGTCATTCTAGCTATAAAATATCAAAACATATGATTGCTCTCAAGTATGGTTCAAAATGTTTGCTCCTCACATCCAGTTTTGGAGCATTGCTCTACAATTCTGAAGAACATGGTTGATTTTATTTTATTTTATTTTTTAATTCCAAAAACTTATTCCAAGTTGCAATGAAAATACTGGTAACTAATAATTATTTATTTAAATTTGAGTTTAAAGACTTACTATATACCAAGGTGCACTGGTTGAAGCAGATATATCTGATGGAATTGTTATTGGATTATGCTGCATTTTCCACACTTCATATATTATTAATAGAATATACAATGGATAATGGAACTTTCCATCATATTTAGTGAAACAGGATCTTGTGGAAGTCATATAGAATATCAAATAATACCTACAAGTAGTGCAACAAGGGAGACATCAAAAACATAAGATAATGGGTAGATAAGGTCATAATTCACTTCCTGGGTCAAAAGACATGACAAAAAAAAAAAAATACATACTGCTGTGATAAAACTGGGACATCAGTCCCAAAAGTTCTCAAAGGGAGATTTCTCCTAGATTTTTTTTCTACCAAAACAGGTTAAAGTAATAATTTTTTTATAAGTGCCTGAAGTTTTTGTTTGTTTGTTTATTTTTTCAAAATCTTCACATCTATGTGAACACTTCATAATACAAGAATTTAGAAGAAATTTAAATCATTTCACCTGTAATGCTAATAAGGATACAAATAAAACATTCAAGAAAACTTGTGGTTCAAAAGACAGAATATTATCTCTATTACCTATAAATATTTCCAGAAAATAAAAAGGGATAGCAAATTCAATTATTTTAACATATAAATTATTTAAAGCCTTTAATGATTATGATCCTGTAACAAGAGGCATTAAAATGCCACTGTTTTTCTGGTCAACTATAGATATACCACAAATAAGTGAAAAAAGCAGTACCAGAACTTTTTTTATAAGTTATACACAATTATAATCCATGTATTATAATTGACTCAGATAATTATTTGAATCAGATAGACTGATTTTTAAACATTATCCAGAAAATAAATATGTTCACAGTTCTTGAAGTTCCCATAAAATATATATATATATATATATCTGTCCACACATTTGGTGAGTGGGGAAAGTATTATGGAAAGTAAAAATGATAAAGGTCTGCCAACCCAGATTTAAATGTAGATTAGATTCTTATCAGAAAATAAAATTCTTATAATTTTTCATTCATTTGTCAGGAATCTCAATATTTTTTGACCACTTTTCTTGAGGATAAGCTCAATAGGCATTTGATATATTTTGTATTAGTAAATTAACAATTTGCTCCACTAAAATTTTCTTTTGTATTAAAGCCTTCATACTAAGATTGAATCTCATCGCCTTGTAATTAATATGATGTACTGAAGAATTAATAACATTGTGAAGGATAAATACTTTTGTTACTGCTATTCCTTCTAGATTAATTTCAACAACTTATTTGTACATTATAAAGCAATTATACATGATATACTGAGCATCGTTTGGAATAAGATTAACTATTTAAACAGAAATAGAAATTTTGATATTTTAACTATGTCTTCACTTTAGTCTATCTCTTTAAACAAAGGCGTATTTAAGAAGAATCAGGTTTGTATTTCTGAAAATAAATACTATTTTAAAAACTAAATAATTAATCTACTATTATAACAGTATGTATGCTTATGTATGCAAATGATATTCATCTGACTTTTATATTTTTATTTAGAATTTGGCTCTCTGATTCAATTATTTGCAATGAAGAATGTTATTATATACCTTCATATAAACATGTTTTTCTTTGTTATGAAGAGTAACTTTGGTTAGATTAAATTAGGAAGTTCTATAAAATATAAATTGTGAATTCTAGTAATTAAGTTATATTTTGAAATCTTACTGTTATTTTCATACAATAAAATGACAAATTTTCTGTTATTTATATCTATATCTTATCTCTCTAAATCTAAGCAGTAGACTACATCATTTCTCTAAATCTAACATTATCATACATCATCTGATGAGTTCACTAGTTTGGATCTGTGGGCTGTGTTAAATTCAATTTTCAAAAGCTAAATAAGAGACAGATATTTAAATCAAAAGTGAGTTTGAACTTTGGAAATGGTTATTATTTTAGATAGTTAAAAGAATTGTAATAATAATTTTTGTAAATAAGTATATTTCAGTATGATGCTCTGAGATTATTTTTCAACTGAAATGTGTATATTAAAACCCACAGGAACCAAATGATAGAACTGGGGGAGATAAGTTTTGAGATTCCATAGCACACTCAGTAGCATAGTCATGCAACAGTTTGCCTTTAATAAAGATACCTTCACAGACATTTTTTTCTCCCCTGACCTGAACTGAACTCGGGTTTGCTGCTTCACAGATGAAGTTCTGGCTCTGGGATCTTACAACGCTTTATTTAAACATGGGTCCAGAGATTGTTCTATTTTATGCTTGAGACTAAACTATGTTTTTTGGAAGTCTTACATTGAAATTGATCTTTAGACATATGCAGGGAGTAACAAAATGTTATGTCAGAGTGAAAACATCACTTACATATGTTTTACATTATGTTTCAATGACCATAATTATAAATTACACTTTTCCAAATTTTCAAGAAAATATAGACAAACAATTGATATGAGAAATGTCTGGGAAAATCCTACATTAGAATGAAATTCCTCTCCAGATTTTAGGTTTGGAGAAACATAACTATTTATGAAAAAAAATGTTTTGGAAAATATGTATTTTAAAGCTGATTTTGAGCAATAACTAATTATTTTATAATTATAAAATATACATACATATTCATAAGATTACAGGTCTTTCTTATTTAGCATTTATATGAAAATGTTCTAAGTGACATATACCCTAATACAGTATATCAACTAATATATTAATAAATACATATTTTTATCCAGCATATATATATATATATATATATATATATATATATATATATATATATAATGAATTAATGAGCTACTATTTACAAATATGCAAGGGGGCTGGGAGTTGAAGCCAAGACTTCACCCATGCTAAACACATGCTCTGCCACCAAGATGAACCACAGTAATGCATTATGTATTGAAAGTGTTACATTTATTTTCTCTCTCTCCCTCTTTTTATTTAAGTAATCTATGAAGAAAGATCTCCACACCCTTCTCTTATCCTTTCTCTTTAGCTTGAATTCTAAATCATTTTGTGGCTATTATAGACTTTAATTGTCTACTTTAATTGAACATTGCCTATTTTTTCCAAAACCCTGACCATGGTTTTATGGTGGTTAGCAGAAAGCAGACACGGACCATCTCCTGCAGTAAACTGAGGTGGTGCATTTCTCCTGTTGCTTGGTCTCCGTGAGCTTTCCTACCTCACCATAGCTCTAGCTTCGCTGACCCTTCTGTCTTCACCCTTCAGCTTTCCTTCATTCCCTCATCATTCTCCCCCTCTGCACTTCTCCACTCTAAAGAGAGAATATTTTTAACTACAAGTGTCTATCCTTCGTAACTTGGCTTTCACTCTGGGAGATGATTCAGTGTGTAACAGAAAGTGACTTTTGCAACATGAAAAACTCCTTAGATGCCAGGATTGAATAAAAATTTGTCAATATAGTTCATGACCAATTTTAGAAACTCCTCTCCTCTGCTGTATCTCTCTATACTTTCACTGTCTAATTCACTGGAAATGGGCCTTTTAGAGAGCTGAGAATTACCAAAATCACATTCTCTTTTGTTTCCTTTTCCATATTTTCTATTGTTGCGTTGTAGTTGTACATAATGGTGGAATATATTGTTACATATTCATATGTGTACACAATATAAGATGTAATTTGGCTCATAATCTCCAGTATTTCCCCCTTTCCTCCCCTTCTCTCTCTTTAGTCCTTTTCTTCTATTATACTAATATTTAAATTTAAATGAGATCCCCCTCCCTCACCTTTCTTTTCCCTTTTTCTCTCTAGTTTCCACATATGAGAGAAAATCACATTATTTTAAGAGACATAGTAAATCAAGCAGAAGCATCTCACCAATAAGAAGACTGATGAGTCCAGCATTATAGCCCACCATGCACACAGCTACTTGAAGACTTTGGAGAACTGTTCATTTAAAAAAAATGAATATTTAAAAGTTAATCTTACTGCAAGTGGTTGAGAGGAGATAGTTTGTCAACATATTCTTTACATAGACAGTATGGCTGCAGGAGCCCCATACCTGATACTTTCAATTTTTCAACCTAAAAAAAAAAAATTCTCATATTCTACTTCAATGTGGTAAAAACATCAGTCTATCTTGAAAGTTGCAGGTGCAATAGGAAACAGTGTTTCCCTATCACTACAAGCACAAAAGTCATCCTCAACCTGTAGGGGCTTGTGGAGAAGCTTATTCAGAGTATGTCATGGGCCCTTCATTTTCCTTTATTACAAACTGATAATAAGGAAAAAGCCTTTTATATTATTCATAATAATTGATTAGTCCATCTGTTGAGTGATCATTTAATTTTCTTACATCTGAGTTTACTCCTTAGTGAAACTGCTGCATCCAAAGTATGTAACTATAATATAAATTGTATTTGCTCTACTGGGTGCTCTGCTGGGAAGGTCACATTCAGCTGGAGACAGCAGTTGTTTCCAAATAACTTCAACCTTTAGACATTCCTTTTGGCCATCATGTCAAAATCTGCTTGAAAAAACTTCCCTCCCCCTCTCCCTCTCCCTCTTCCTTCTCCTCTCCCTCTCCGCTTTCCTTTTATTATTTTTTCCCCTTATATAGCTTGGAATTCATCTAATAGCATTAAATGCCTTTCTAATAACCATTAATTTTTTTCAAATAAAAATTTCCCCAGTTATTTTTTCTGATTATTATGCATTCTAGTTACTGCAATTTATAAATAGCAGCATTTTATAGATTACTCTATTATTCTAAATTAATCCTGAATGAAGGTAAGTCTCATTTTCATATTGTTCCTAAAATTTAAATTAGTAAATCTCATATGAAACACAGAGCATACAGTAAGTAGAACTATTTAAAAGAGTTCTACAATAAGTAGAATTACAAAAGCTACTTTTCAAATTAGTTCAATACAATTTTTAAAAATTTTCTTCCTTGTTTCCAAATGACCTGCATAGAGAAAAAAAACTTCTTCATGATTTGTAATCATGTCTTACAGGTTATATGATATAAATTCTGAGAGATATAACATTTGTCAAATTATTCTTTGGTCTTTCACTGTCTATCCCTTGGTCCACTTTTCTTGTTCAGAACTTCAGCCTCTTGGGAATGTGTGTTTGTGTGTGTGTGTGTGTGTGTGTGTGTGTGTGCGCGCGCGCATATGTTTGTGTATGCAGTACTGGGGATTCAACTCAGGGACCTGCTACCATTGAAACACATCCCCAGTCCTTTTATTTATTTATTTGTTTGTTCGTTTGCTTATTTTGAGACAGGGTCTTGCAAAGTTGCTGAGGCTGATCTCAAACATGTTCCTCTTGCCTCAGCCTCCTAAATCCCTGGCATTACAGGCTTTGGCTAAATTGTCTAACTCCTTGTTATATTATATGAACAGTCTTTGAATTATGTACAATTATTTTAACTACTGAGACATTCTTTATTGTGTAATTTTGTAAATTAGGGATCAGTCCAAGCTATTTTTCTCTCCTTACACGTACCAACCCCCCATCCCATCCAGAGATACATCAGCTTTGAATTTAAGATACCAGGAATTTATCTTATATTTGTGTTTTTTTCCTGCCATTTCTAAGTCTTAAAAGTATAATGTCTCAATTTATATCTATATGTTGGCACACAGATATATACTTGAAACACCAAATTTTGTCAAGAAATATTTGAAGAATTGAATAATGTCCATGCATGACTTCAAAATTGCTCTAATCAAAACTAGTAAAAATCACTTCAGTCAAACCAGATATTATGCTTCATTGGTATAAATATTATACCCATTATACTTTATGGGTGAGGGGCAACTTTCCCATCCTTGTCTCAGATTCTTTTTTTTTCCACATTATTCTGTTATTCAAATATCATTTCCTCTACCATTCCATTGTAACAGTGGCTACCAGTTATTAAATAGTATATTAGTCCCTATCAATATATTCTAAATTTAGGAAGTAGACTCTGAAATCTTATTTTTACCAAAGAATACTAGAAAGCTTGGTCACAATTGATCTGAGAGTCATTGCCTTAAAATGTAGGTCTCAAATGGTCAGAATTGGTTGTAGAAGTTTTAAAAATATAATGTCTATGATTGAATATAAGTTACTTGGGAGAAAGTCCATGGCTTTCATACTCAAAAAAGGTATGAATTACTTACAATTAACATATCAAATTTCATTTTCACTTAAGACACAATTTTATTGGAATATAAAAGAAAGTACACAAGGTTTATGAAGTGAATAGACCCATGATCTCTTTCAGATTTCCACAGTTACTTATTCTGTTTTATTTGTAGGTTATCTTCACTTCTGGGTGCAAATTATAATAAGCACAAACTTTAGATAAGCAATGTTTTGTGGTTAGAAAAGACAGCTTCCTGTGATCAAATATCTTACTTGTAAAACTCCATTCTCCTATAGGCGTCAAATGTAAATTCAAGAAAATAAATTTAATATCCACAAGCTCAAAGCTTTCTGTGAAAAATTCAGGTAATGGTGGTATTTATAATTCAGGACAAGATGAAGAGATACAAAATGGAATCTACTGTTATTATTATCTTAGAATGTGTTCCTTGGGTTCATGATATCTGAACCTGACCTTGGAAAGGTTATTGGAATCCTCTATTTGTATAAGTTGGAATGACACTTTGTTTTATTAAATGAATAAAATTAATTGTTTTGATAGTAGGAGAAAATTGAAATTAGGAGAGTTTAGAAGTAAGTTTTTATATTATGAATACAAATATTCTGACAAAATATGGTTCCTTAAATGTATTTAGCATACAGTGGAAGTATTCAAATTTTGAATAATTTTGTGCTTCAAGTTTATACCATCTTGAAATTAATATAGAATATTTACTATCACAGAATATTACCAACTTTACTGCTTAAAATTTAAATCGTCATATCATTCACAGATTTTAGAAATGTGAATGAATTATTGAAGTCTTTTAGACCAATGGTAATAAAATTTCATACTATTTCATATCATCACATATTTTAATGCCAGATATTTAACTTTCCTTTTCTATCATTTTTTTATTCTTTTGAATTATATTAATAATGACTGTAAAGTAAATGACATTTTTACCTTAAAATGAACAGTGCATATAAAGATGGTTTATGTGTGGAAGAATTTTACTGTGGTTTAAACAAAACAGGTAATAATTGCATATGTGTGAGCAATGTTTACTAAAAGTAGCTTAACTGTTATATTTGTGGTTAATAGTAATAATTTGATAGTTGCCGTTATGCTCTATAAAACAGCTATTGCTATTTATAAAATATATAAAATCTTAAATTATATTATTGAATATATTATCCCTATAATTATATATTAGTTACAAGTAATTTTACTCAACTGTCACTATAGATAAATATTTTTTTGGGTACTGAAGTTACAGAAATGAATGTTATATAAGGAGTTTTTAAGGTATTCTGAGGTACTTTCCAGACAATTATACAAATAATAAATAAGACAATTATAGGTATTAAGGACTTGTGGAAATAGATGGAGTGATGGAAAGGTACTGTTGGATTTGGTGGAACTTCCTGGAGGTGCTGGAGGAGTTTTCTTTGAGAAAGTAACATTTTAATGGAGAGGAGCAAAGAATGGAGAACAGCATTTTAGGTGGCAGAAATATTGGGTGTAAGGGTATAAGTATGTTAACAGAATTTGTTTATTTTATAAATAGTTTTAATTAATTTAACCACAATGTTATGTATTACTTATTATAAATTTCTGTTTTGGTGAGCTTTTTCCTTGCTGTGACCAGATCACCCAATAAGAACAACTTCGAGGAGGAAACGTGTATTTGAACTCACAGTTTTAAAGGTCTCAGTCCAACCTTTTAAGCTCTTGAAGGAACTAGCTAGAAATTCTTTAATGATAGTCCATAGCACATATTGGAAGGTTTATACCACGTGTGCAAAAGAAACAATTATAATGACACTGTTCTTTCTGAAAATGACGTGGAGATAAATATGTTTTTCCTCATAGCTGATAAGCTACACATTTTGACTAAAATGTTATAAAATGAAAATAAGGCCCAATCTGCATTTTTAATAAAAGTTCAATAGCTATTTTCCAAGAAGGAATACAATGTTGTGTTGGGGGTGTGAATTGTGTAGTTCTAAGTTAATCCTTAGGAAAGTTCATCATTGCTAAGTTGTCAAAATGATTCATATGCCCTTTTGGAAATGATAGGGTATTTATGACTTTAGTCTGAGGCAAATTACACCTCTAACTTTCTATTTCTCTTTTCATACCCCACACACTTTCACCCTTGTTTTGAGCTATACAGTAGGCAACATCTCAAGTTTACTTAAATATTAACTATAGTGGGTAAGAGCTCAGGTTCTGAGTCAGAAATGTTTCCTTTATTTCTTTCTTCTTCTGTGGTTTCAATATATTTTAATCTTCCTAAATCTCAGTTTCCTCACATAGAAATGTAGATAATTCTAATTCTCAGGTTTGCCAATAATTGTGTTAAAACATTCATCAAAGTACTTATAATAGATACTAGTCTGTATTATTAGCTTGAGAATGCACTCAAACTGTTAGTTTCAAATACTAGTTTTGGAGAATTTTATTATTATATATGAGAAAAGTAGTAATAATATACTATGTTTCTTTTTTTTACCAAAATTTTAAAAGATGGCAGAAAATTCATAGTAATTCTGCCTCTATATACATGATGAAAAACATGCTTTTAGCCACATGTTCAATTTCATTTGGTTAATCGGTATACTTTTGCAAA
The DNA here is from genome assembly GCF_001458135.2 of Marmota marmota marmota. Lineage (NCBI taxonomy): Eukaryota > Metazoa > Chordata > Mammalia > Rodentia > Sciuridae > Marmota > Marmota marmota. The sequence continues at coordinate 10,726,099 of NW_025999961.1, forward strand.
ATATGCAGATACTGTATTTTTCTTTTATTTTATGTATGTATTTGCATTTGGGGGATGGAGTATCATTGTATTGCCCAGGTTCCCTTCAGACTCCTGTGCTTAAGTGATCCCTGACTCGATATCCAAAGAAGCCGGGACTACAGGCATGTCTCACCCTGCACAGTATACATACTGGCTTTTAAAAATACCATATGTTCAACCATGAGTACAGAGAGTGTGAGTAATAAGAACATATTTGGAAAACTGGTGAAATGTTTAAAAGAATGCAAGCAATAACACTTTCAAAATGCATAGAGCAAAAATAATCTCCACCAATTATCAGACTGTGGAAAATATATTTATAAAGGTATAAAATATGTCTTGGAAACTATTTGTGCAGTTTTCATCATTAATGAAAATAGTGTCAAGTTACAATGGTACTATATGTTATTTTTAAATTAAAAAAGATAATCCTGAAAATGTGATCACTTTGTTGAAAGAACAAAATTTAAATTTAGAAGAGAATGATTCTATAAATTCAAGGATCCTTACAAAAAAAAAGGAAACTGACATTTTATATATTTAATTTTACAGGTAAGGTTATTAAGATTTTTTAAAACTTACTGAAATAGATCCTAGAATGGACAAAATAGGGTGGTGGTCAGGTCTAGAGTAGATCATGTGATTAAGAATGCCTCATAATATGAATCATTATATTCTTATAAAATCATTTTTGAATTGCCACTGCACCTTTGGTTAGATGTCCAGTGTGCTATACATTGTGCCCCAGAGCTGGTTGCCAACAAAATCATTTTTGATTCAGAACCATATCAGTGTAAAACATGCATTATATTAATTATGAATAACCCAAATTAAAAAATGACAGCCTTTGGGTCTGGGATTGTGGCTAAGTGGTAGAGTACTTGCCTTGCACGTGTGAGGCTCTGGGTTTGATTTTCAACACCACATAAAAATAAATCAACAAAATATAGGTATTTTTCCATCTATGACTTGGGAAAAAAAAAAAAAAAGGACAGCCTCTCCCTCTCATTTCCCACTCTGTTTGGGCCTGGCTTACTCTGTAAACCTTACTGAAAAAAATAGGATGTATCTGAACCTTCCACCCATAAAAGGAAAAAAAAAAAAAAAAAACAATCATTTAAGCAGAGCATCTATCTTAGGAAACTTAAAATGGGGTTAGCAAATTTGTTCCCAAATTGTACATGGTGAATTTATACTCTACTGTGATATAGTAAAGAGAGCAATGGGTGGGAGTAAAAAGACTTAATTTCTTTGTTTTGAAAATGATGGAGAGTATCTAGAAAATACATGATGGATCATTCACTTTCAAGTCAATTCAGACTTTGCGAATATTATTTGCAACATTTTTTTTTTACAAACTTTCTATTATGATTTAGATATGAGGTATTCCCCTAAAAGCTCATATGTGAAACAATGTAAGAAAGTTTAGAAGTGAAATGATTGGATTATGAAAACCTTATCCTAATCAGTGCACTGATCTCCTGATAGAGATTAACTAGGTGGTAACTCTAAGCAGGTAGGGTGTACCTGGAGGAGGTGTGCCTTTGGGCTATATATTTTCTCTTCCTTCACCAGAGCTTGCGCTCTCTCACTCTCTCTCTCTCTCTCTCTCTCTCTCTCTCTCTCTCTCTCCCCCCTCTTGGCTCTATGTCCCCAGCCACTTTCCTCTGCTACACATTTATCCAATGATGTTCTGCCTCACCTTGAGTTCCTAGGAATGGAGCCAGTCACCCATGGACTGAAACCTCTGAAACCATGAGCCTCCAAATCAACTTTTTCTCCTCTCATTGTTCTTGTCAAGTCTTTTGGTCACAGCTGTAAAAAGTTGACTGAAACATTTCCGTCTTACAGGAAAACATAAAAAAATAAAAACAACTGAAAAACTTGGAGATGACTGAAAAACTGAACATCTTCCCTTCACTTCAGGCCCACAAAGCTCCTCTCCTCTCTGTGATCCTATTTATACAGCACCCATTGTATCTCTTCTACTGACTTCTATAGCTCTCCACATTGATATCAGGATTTCATTGTATAAACAGAATATGACTTGTAATACCATTCTGTCACACATATTTAGAAATTCATTCATTTACTCTTCCTGGAGCCTCTCTCTGCCTCAAGCATTCTGTCATTCACATCTATTACAACCTTGTAACAAATCCAAATAGCATACCTGAAAGGAAGATGTATTTCAGGCATCTATTTTAAATCTTATTTTTGTGTGTGCACTAGTTACTTCAAATAGTATAATAAACCCATTTGTTTAAACTCATTATATGTGGTTCTGCTACTATAAAATCATGCTATATTTTACACTGCTTATACAAACTAATATTTCACTATATTGAGAAATTACATTATATAAATAATTTAGTTAATACAACTGACCAATAATTTCTAATAAAAAACAGGTAAGTCAGTTTGACCATTTAAATGATAAATATTGAGATCATTTGAAAAGTAAATAATTCTAATTTCTAATAAATCTGTACTCAATTTGTGAATACTAGATTTTTTTTAAAAAGAACTAAAAGATCATTTAATTCTTTGAGAGGTCATTTATTATCATCTTTACATAAATCTGTATTCTTGGTTATTATTTCATCAGTTTATGTCTTGATAAAAAGCCTCTTTTAGACTGGTCAGATAATAGAACCACCAAGCAAACCTAGAAAAAATTGCTATTCTTAACCAGTTTATCAGTGGCATTCTGGAAATAGTAACAACTTAACTGTGGAAGAGAAGCTCCCCTAAATCATAAAAGGGCAATGTCCTCTGCTTTAATGTGGTTTCTTGGGAAACATAACAATAGGAGTATCTGATAGTCAATTAAGCATTTCACTTTCACAGCCTATTTACATGAAAATAAATTATTTATAGGTAAATTATCTCTTGTGATTTCCTACTGGAGTGAAAGATTTCTGTTTGATGTTCCAAAGGAAAAAAAAAAATCTATTCATTAATTAAATTAATTGCATTATATAATATCATTTTTGCAGGAAAGTACTTTCAATTTTATTTTACTTTGGCAAAGAAAGCTTATTCTATAATGATATCTTACTAAGGTCTATAGGGAAAATGTTTGTACCTACACTGGATATTCACACATAATATCAGTTCATATAATCTCTTTGCCAATGATTTTGCTGAAGTCATATAAAATCATATATATATATATTCCTGGGTTGTATTTTATATATGCATCATATTTTATTCTACTATAAAGGGTGTTTATATACATGGATGCAGCTTCAGTATTGTTGGTCTTATATATAAGTTTAGAGGAAATCATGTGTTTCAAGTTCCCGGAGGCCTGTATGATTTCGCTCCTTCCTTTGTAAGACTTAATTTTATAAAGAAATTTTTACTTAATATTCCATCAAACTTTCATAATTTGCTTTTATTTTTTATGACTGAAAATGTTTTCTTTTGGTAGAATACAAAATTTTAGAACATAAGTTAATTACTGTCCATTAATATGTCAATAAAATAAATGAGCATCTGACCCAGTTAAATTTGCATCTAAAACGTTGTTCAATTCATATTTGAAACAGCTTGAAAATCTTACATTCATAAAACTAAGCTACTTAGCACAATGCTTTAGCTCCCTCTTTTGGATGGCCCAGATTACAGTATGCAAATAGGTGAAAATGCCCTAGCACATTTCCACAGACATGGAATAATATATGATACAATATTTATTCCATTATTAAACTCTGTCATCATTTTAATCAGTATTCAAATAGCCAAAATTATATCTTTAAGTAATTTTCCAAGTTGAATGCTCATTGAGCATTTTATTTTAATGTTATTTTAAAGAATAAATTTTTGATGGAAGTGTTTTAAAGAATACTGTTTGAAATGAATTAATAGATACTCAGTTTTGTAAGGACTTAGAAAAAATGTTTCTCCAAATAATATATTTGAGATCAGATAACCCATAAATTAAGTAGCAATTTTCCATAAAACAATTCAAACACCAAGAAAGACTTTGAGAGGTTCCCAGATGTTACATATTTCACAAATTATTATTTTATTTTTTTTTTACTATTTTCCTTAATCATTTCAATAATGGCACACAAAACAATATATCAATATGTGTAAAACAGGAACTTCATGCAATATATATACATATGTACACACACACATAACAAAGTCCTAAATATATTTCTTTTCCTATTATAGTATCATAACATAAGTTAGTGCTGAAACTAAACCAATACAAATTCATAAAAATCAAATATCACATTTGGTTTTAAGGTTTTAATTTTTTCAGTGAAATATATACGTTAATTTCTTTTTAAAAGTTAATAACAACATACATAATTTGCACTTTAAAATACAGTAATTGATGGAATAGTTGCATTCCAGAAAAGAGAAAGACTGTTATTTTATTTATTTACATATTTATTTATTTTTTTGTCATTGTAGATGGATAGAATGCCTTTATTTTATTTTTGTTTATTTTGATGTGTTGCTGAGGATCAAATCCAGTGCCTCACACATACAAGGCACGTACTGAGCTACAGCCCCAGCCCTAAGCTGTTATTTTAATTATCTAAATGTATAAATGCATGGTGTATTTTTATTTTTATTTACTTACAATTGAAATTTCTTTGCTTAGTCATTATTTTGGAAAAAACAACAGCTTGAAATTACTAAATGATGTTTAAGTCGTGATTGTCATTAGTATATTTAAAGTAATGTAAGTAAACAATTAAGACGATTAAATTTCTACATGAAATTCAGACAATTGAATTTCCATTTCTCAAAATATTTTACACTTATATTTTAAAGTGCACATGTTATTATCAAGTATGTAAAATAATTATAATGAAAATATCAATCACCCAATAACCAAATGAAATATAATTTTATTTTATACATTGCACAGCTGTTCACATCATAAACTCAGCCTTCCAATATTATAATACCTCTCCTTGAGTTTTAAATTTTAAAATAATTTAGATTTTAATCATGTTTAAAGAATTTGAAAATATAAAATAAATTTCCATTCTATAAGCAGTAGATTAATACTAGTAATATTTTCATACAGGGAAATAATTATCTTATTTGCTTTTATTTTCTCTTTCTTTTAAATATAATATTATTTCAAAGGATTTATAAAATTGATCTCAATTGTTTTTATTTACACACTATTTACCCATTATTAATTGGTTATTTTTTTCTCGATTGAATCTAAGTTGTTTTCTCCCTCTTCATACCAATTTTTCTGCCTTATGTGTTCTGTGGAAGAAGAAATGAATGTACAGATATACAAAAGTTTTACCATAAGCTTCATTTTACCATATGCAAATGATAATATGGCTATTACATTGCAATAAACTTCACAAAATAACATCATATCATAAAAATATATAATTATGGCATTTACTAATGTTGTCTCATGATAGAAAAATGGCAAAATAAAATATATTAAAATACTGGGATTAATTTTAGGTTATAAAAATGTGTTAAATATTATTTGGGTATCTAGTAATAAGGCTTAATATGTGAGGTCCTAGATTCAATCTCCAGGACCACAAAAAAATCGTATATTTCTATGTCATATAAAAATTAGAAGATGAGTCCAATATTTTGGAAAAATCCAAAATTTTACAAATCAAACATTTAATTACTTAGGGTCAGACTAAAAGCATTTGTATCATAGATGTCTGATGCTCCATTATTACCAATATCTGCATCTTCCCGTCTTCTTTGCCAAATGTAACAGAAGGTATATACCTAAGCTTTCCAGTCTCCTGTAATTGTCTTTTTCTTTCTTAATCAAATACCTAATCCTAATTCCACCTAGAAAAGTGAGTCAATCCCAGAATTTATGTCCTTAAAATAAGAGTGCCTCTAAAACTCTATATTTCACCTATTTCCATTTAGGATTACTGACAAACCTTCAAAGTTGATTTTGATACTCAACCCAATTAGCCCTTATTCTTTCCCTCAGTATTACTAAGACCTACTAGTAAATTTATATACATATATATGAACATATTTAAGTGTATATGTATATACATACTTAAATATTACAATTTAAAGGAGGGGATGATGAATAAAGATTATGTAGAGGACACAGGTTCCCAGGAAAGAGAATACTAAAATCCAAAACATCATTGCTAAATCTCAATTATAATTTCTGGCATGGCTTCCGGACTTGGCTGCATGTAGCTGGGCTATATCTCTCCAAACAAGTATTATCTGGCAGTAATATTAATTTGAAAGTGCAGAAGCCTTAATCCTCAGACTGTAGAAAAGGATTTTTAAACATAAAATAATACACTGTAATCCTATTAGTCCAGAGATGCCAGCATAAAAAAAAAATACACTGTTAAACAGAATTCTTTATATCTTGGTATGATACATGAACATTTGGATTTCTCTATTATAAAATGTAAGACGAGCAGTTTAGCTATTAAAACAAGTACTATTATTGTTAATATTTATCATTAATTATAAGTATGTTTAATTAATTAAATATACATATACACATATATGCATATGTATATATACACACACATATGTGTATATATCTGAGGAATATTCTATACATAATATGTGAGAAACAAATTGCTTATAGAAAATAATAAATAATACTATTTGTATATTTAATCTTATCAGTAACAATGCGTATTTTTACTATTCTGAAAGGTAAAATTACTTTCACATACATAAATTTCATAAAAATTACCAATGTGTTTCCCAAAATGTAATATCAATGAAAAGAGAAAGAATATAATACAAAACACATGCACAACTACAATAGAACATACATTAAAGCTCCTGTATATGAATCAGACAGACATAAATGCAGGTAGAATTAGGAGTGCTGGATTGGGGTTTAATAACCTCTCACTGGTTTTGCCTTTTAAAATGTGTCTTTCTAAAATGCTTTACTATTAATGAATTTCTAAGCAAAATGAATGTCAATCTTTCTTTGACTTATAATGTAGTTGGAAATTTACGTATTCTATTCTAAAATTGTTACAAAATAGATCTAATAGAGTGTTAAAAATTTAAGTAAAATCATGAATACTGAGTTAGGTCCTAGAATCAAAAAGTAAAAGATATGTACAGACATTTAACCTGCATGAATATGGGACACAAGAAAAAATGCTTTAATGTTTGGAGTTGCCCTGAACCACACAGAGTACTTAGCATCCCTGATACTTGCCCTCAAAATCTTATAAACCAAAATAGAGAAAGATTCACTTTGAGCAAATTTCTCAAAGACGACCTGGGGTACTTTCTGATATAAATATGAATGGAAAACACAAGAGTAATTTTAGTGTTAGGAAAACAACAATGCCAGAAATAATGACAACGAGTCTCAATTATCTAAATTCTCTCTGCATCTGTGTCTTTCATATACACATATACACATTCTCTCTCTCTCTCTCTCTCTCTCTCTCTCTCTGTGTGTGTGTGTGTGTGTGTGTCTCAGCTCTCATTTATTCTCTCTCTCACTGGAAAGAAGATATGTACTAGGATTTAGTGGGCCAGAATTTGGAAGACCAAGTTGATCTTTCTGAGTCTCAATTTTTTTTTCCCTGTACAAGGGACTCATAATAGTTTTCCTTATAGATGACGTTCACCTGCCATCCTTAATTAAATGTACATGAGAAGTATGTATTTCCTATGAAAATGGAAATACAGGACAGAAATAGTATTTTTCAAAAAGTACTTTGACATTTGCATGACAGAACTGACAAAAGTGAGACTGAGTAAAAACTAGAAAGATGACATGAAGAGTTTTGAGGTGAAAAGTTCCTACTGTAACTAAAGTTAATGTTCGTACTGTAGGAGAAGAATAGTATTATGGTTTGGATATGAGGTGTCCCCTGAAAGCTCCTACACTAATGCAGGAATGTTCAAAGAGACATAACCTAATCATCTAATTAATTCATTTACTGGATTAATAATACGAATGATTGAATAGTAACTGTAGGCAGATGGGATATGGCTAGAGGTGGGGCCTGGGGCATATGTCCTGGAAGGGTATATCTTCCTTTCAGACTCTTCCCCACCCTCTTTCTGCTTCCTGCGATTCATGAAGAGAGCACCTTTCCTCCTCCATATCCTTCTGCTCTCACGGTCTGTTCGCCCCTTGGACCCAGAGCATTGTGGTCAGCCTTTAAGTGAACCCCTGAAACAATGAGCTAAATGGAATTTTGATAAGTCAAAATAACTTTTCCTCCTCTAAGTTGTTCTTGTCAGGTATTTTGGTCACAATGATGAAAACCTAACTTACAAAGGATATTAAAAAAATCCACAAAAACAGAATTTGATAACACTGGCTTCCATAATTCTCCATGATATTAATGCAATCATTTAGAAATCTGCCAAAGATTAATACTAAATGAAAAGGAAAAAAAATACCTTTCCTTGCTTTCAAACAAAAAACAATGTTCTTTGAAACTTTTTGTCTGCTTCTTTAATTTTTATCAGTCTCAAAAAAATCCCATAAATAAAAAATATATTAAATGTTTTTGACTCTTAAAAACATTTCTACTTGTTGAAGATAATTTTATTTAATAATATCTACAATATTTTCATATTTTTTTATTTAAAACTACTATTGTAGGAGAAAATTATGTACCATCCATGCTGAAATTTCTCCATAATGAATAGAACCAAATCCTCAGATTTTTTAATGCAGGACTTAAGCACCCAAACATTAACTATATCTTCTTATGTCATGAATAAAGTAAGAGATTTTTAAGTACAATGGCAAAATGGGCTTCCCTTCTGAATTGAGGGCAGAATATAATGTATAAAGTAAGGAAACATTTTACAGAAATCTCAATTGTGTTCATATTATGAAATTCTGTAATGGTAACATCTTTTTATTGAATGATAATCTCTCTCATGTTCATTTTTTACCCTACCCATAATAGAGTATATTGATTATCTTATTATGCTATAAAACTGAATTGTGAATATATCCAAAATCCATACTTCTGACAAGTTTCTGGAAAACACTCATGGATAAAGTTTATTAATAGAAAGCACTAGAATTCCAGTACTGTCAGAGATTTACTAAGAAACTATAGTTTTCATCTCTAAGAATGGTTTTTAATTAAGAAGTGAATAGGCTTTTCAAAACCAGTGGTTATTCATATTAAAACATGCACCAAATATTAAAGAATAGGTTATTTTGCTAATAATTATATAAGATACCATCACACATTTGAATATGCCTCAATCTGCACAGTCCCTCTTCCTATTTACCTACATCAGTTCTCTTGATGATGATGTCTATTAGATCAGAATGACAAAATCATTAACTAAAAATAGTGTTGCACTATATTATTATCAGGAGATAATGGCATGGTGAGTTTTCTGAGTGCCACTGTTGACACAGAAGACCCTCAAATGCTTAATAAGCAGAATCTTATTAGAAAGACAGCTGTAAAAGTATTGACTTTCATTTGTGAAAGCCTTTTTGTCAACTGTTTGACAGAGTACATGGTTAGGATATTATGCAGCAGAAACATGAATTAAATAATGCTGGGAATCTATATTAATGTTTAAAGACTGAAAACTTATATTTTAGATTTTATTTTTAGTAATGGACAACTGTCTAAGAGGCAAGTATTTGAAGTTATTTTAGCTTTGATAAATATATTTCATTTTAGTATTTCATATCTCTAATGCCCAATGTGCTACTTAAGTAACAGATAAATGTTGCTTTGGTAAATACATAAAAAATCTAGTAAACTGATTTTATTATGTGGCAGTTAAATGAGTCTCCCACACAGAAGACTCTATACATAGCAAGAGATATAAGGAACTTAAATAAGGTCTGATTTTAGAAGATGAGCACTGATGATTTTTTGTCTAATTAGATTTTTCTTATGAAAGAAAAGATGTGTTCTGGCCAAGATTAATAGTGAGAACATGATCATTTGAGAGAAAAATAATGAATTACTTACCTTTAGAAGTGTCTCTGTCCTAAAAGAAATATTGCAGTCCTCTATTAATCTCCTTAGTTTTGTAGTAATGCTCTCTTAAACTTAGACATTTTAAACTTTAAAGTGTTTTAGAAATGAATTCCAATTATATGAAATAAGTGCAAAGTTAAAGAAAACATATCTGAAGTGTTGAAATAATCCACCAAAATTGTATGTCCCATTGTGTCCCCAATATATAGAGCACAGACTACATGTGGAGTTGCTTCAAGTCTTGGTGCAGTATTCCTCCTACAAACCAGATCATAATTCTACATTAACCTCTTGGGATGTGAAAAGGATAGTTAATTTTTATTGTAAAACATTTTAGATTCTCGGGTTCTTATTTATTGAAAAACCCTTAGGGGAGTTGAGTGGTTGAGAGTGACAGATGGAGATAAAAATGAAACAATGAAACAAAAGAAGGCCTTTGTATGAACACAATAATTATAGTCTACGAACTGGGAGGATAATTGGTTCAACCCTCTTAACTTACAGCTCAATAATTTTTCTTATTAATCTATATCAACATAGATGTCTCTATGTCTATCCAAGACTTTATCTACATCTGTTTTGATATTTTATATTTATATGAGGCCTATATATTGGGTAACACATGCAGTCCCCAATAAATCATATCAATGCAAATTTTACCACACTATCTGTTACATGATATTTTAATCAGATTCCTTGTTTGATTCAGCCAAATCAATTTATTATAGAAAAAAGTTGGAAAATAACCTGTACTAACCATCTTATTAACTCTCAACATTCATATTTAGATTGCAGCTTATCAGTTACTTTGTGGGCACCAGAAATATACTCTCTGATGATAAATCACAGCTATCACTGACAAAAGACTTAATACACCCATAGTGCCAGGAACTCAAATATGTTATGTATATATTATATCTTATAGCAAGGGAATATTTAATTCTTACCCATGAAAAGGAAATATGAGAGTTTGTTTCAGGGGAGGATAAAATTAATGTAGAGTTTAGGAAAATGCAGGAGACTCTAAGGTGTTCTTTTTAAAAAGGGGGTAAATACCTGATTGTCAGGAAATGAATGAAAATTCCCTAGATGTATATTAATTTCTGGATGAACAAAGTTTGAATCTATTATTGGAAAAGTAGCAATAATTAGAAGAAGAAATCTGGTCCTATTCTGAGGTTCTCAGTGCCCTTAATTTGTCTGGTTCAATCACAGCTATTGAGAGAGTTCATCAATTAGTATATTCTGTTAAAAACATTATGTTCACTAAGGGAAATCATAGTCTTAAATTTAATCACCAGGGTCAGTCAGTACCAGATATTGATTCTCAATCTTTTTTGTTTTATATATCACTACCTAGTAAATGTGTTACCTTGGGCAATGTGTTTAATTGCTCTGAACTTTTACTTTGTGTGTGTGTGAAAGAGAGATAATACCATTTGGATCAAGTGGATTTTGAGAATATCATATGATTTAAGATGTGCCATTGATGAATGGCTACATTCTAAGTGAAGTATCATGGTTTGAGTGTGTCCCCCATGGATTCATGTACGGGAAGCTTTATCTCAGCATTGCAGTAATGGAAAGTGGCAGAATCTTTGAGAGATGGAACTATGGGTAGTTAATTTGGTCATTGGAAGTATCATCCTCAAAGAAGATGAGTAAAATTCTCATAGGACACCTTCTTAGTTCCCATAAAAATGGATTGCTATAAAAAGAATAAGGCTGGTCCCTGAATCTGTTTTCCCTTATTGCCCTGTTATTTCTTCAATACTTGATCCTGTAATTTTGATCCTATTGCCATGAGGATTTTATATAAGCCAAATAGATGAGGCCATCTTATTTTGGAATTTAAGCTTCCAAAACTGTGAGCTAAATAAACCATGTTTGTTTGAAAAGACTGAAACTCAAGTAGTTTACTAAAACAATAAAAATAACTATGATAGCATATACAATATCAAGATGCTAATGAATCCCAATCCTATATACTGGCAAGAGTGGATACATATAATGAATAGAAAGAGATGATAAATGTGTGAGGAGACAGATATATTTAAACAGATTAGAACATCACACAATTTTTACATGCATCAAAATATTACATGGAAATGTACATCAGTGTACAATAGTTTGTTTCAGTTTCAGTTAAAATTAATTTTAAGCGAATATTTTAAGTTAATTATAACTGAAAAATTCTAAAATAATTTACAAAAAGATGAACTTAGTTATACTAAATTTATAGAGTTGAGCAAAGCAGGCAATGATTCATGGATGAGGTACCACCAGACCATAAGCAGCTTGACTCCACCAGAAGGATATGTGGGAGCATCTAAAGTTTTTGTGAAAGTAAGAGAAAAAAATTTCATTGATTAAAGTAAAATGTGAGCCTTAAATTTCTGAGTTAAAGACTTGTTGGCAGTCTCTGACTGGTTTAACCTGCTTCATTTTCCTAGGATATGGCCAACACATTGAGCTGAGTTTCATTTTGCTCACATGGGGATCCAGGGTGCATGAGCCACCTAAATATAATGGATCCATAATTAATTAGTTTAACAAACAAATAGCTACCACAAACTGTGCAACACTTTGGATAGTGCCTGGCATGTTCTTCATAAATGCTAATTATAGCAATAATAAATGAGTATTGTGTTATTATTATTATTTCCCTTTTTCTCTTGCCCTCCTGCAGCTTTTAATAATAATGATTCATACATCATATGTAATTGTGTTTGTTCATCCTTAGATAGTCTTTCCGGTTGAAATAAAACCTGGAATTTTAATATCAGTGTTTGCCATCAAGATATTAAGAATATACTCTTTGTAAGTACATTGTGTTCTGATGGGGGATTTGCAAAGGGAAGCATACTAATGTATTTTTATATTAAGATATCCTCAAAATTTATTACAGTATTATTAAAGTTTAAATCCTAGGGAAAATTTCATGGTTTTTTTCTAGTATGATTTTTTTTTTTGTCCATTTAGACTTTATTTTCTGGTACAACTAAATTATCTATAGATCCATTATAAAGTTGCCAAATGGCACACTAGACTCACATTATATCAGAAACTGTGTCACACTAATTGAAAGCATCACCATGGTGATCACTATAGTGACATTTAAATTGGCATCAGTACCCAAAATTCTTTACTATTGATCTCATACAGGTTATTTCACTGTACAGTTCAAAAATACAAATGGAATTTTGCTAGAGTTTTCATATATGTAAAGTGAGAAAAAGTGTAATTTATATATACATCTACAAGTACTATTTAGATCAATCTTAAAAACTAGATATTCATAATTAGGATAGTGTGCTATTTTTAAACATCAGACTTACCTCATATAGTTCTTTTATATATTATATTTTCAGGGTTAATCTTAAAAGCAGTTATTAAGCACCAAGTATATGTTAAGCATTGAGTCTTTTTGATCTTTATGTGCCCTTTAATATATAATTTTGAGATTTTGCTCTGCGAGGTGATGTAATATATGAATTTGAAAAAATCCTTTTCTGGTTTTAAACCATTGTGTTACAAAGAGAGAGAATTAAGTATTTTAAAAAGCTAACCTAAACTGAGTACATTTATAAACCTTCTAAGAGAATTAGCAGTGAACCCATGAATTTTTTGTTGAGACATATTAATTATACAAAATGGTGGGTTTTGTTGTGGCAAATTTGTTCATATATTTAAAAACATAATTTGTTTAGTTTCACTCTCTTTTATATTCCCTACCCTCTTTTCCTGTGTCCCTCAATGCCTTCTGTCCTACTGTTCTCTTTTCTAACATCATGAAGTCCCCTTCAGTTAAATCCCATTTTACACATTAAAAAAATTTAAGAAACTGAGCAGTGAAACAGATTAATGCACAACCAGTAAATTGAAGAGCTATCTGGAACAGTTCCAAGTATTAAATAATAAAAAACTTTTCATGTGAATTCTTTGTAGTATTCAGAACTCAGGGATGCTGCAGCATAGACAACATCTCTTGACCTCTCTTGGTAAAGTGAAGGAAGTATTACAAATGGATAATAATTATTAATGATTGATTAGCACTGTATTGGTATCCTGAGGCTAACATAACAAAGTAGGCCAAACTGTGTAGTTTCAAGGAACAGAAATGCATTTTCTTGCAGTATCACACACTAGAAGTGAATTAAGGGTGTTGGCCACATTTTCTCTAAAGTTTTCAGTGAAGCATCTTTCTTTGTCTCTTTTAGTGTCTACTAATTTGGCTTGTGGCATAATTTCTTCCTCCTTCTCAGGTCTATTTTCCATCTATGCCTATGTCTTTTTCTCTTCTTTTAAGAACATCAGTAAATTAAATTAGGGTCCACTTTAACTCAGGATGACCTCACCTTAACAGAGTTATATCTTTGAAGATAATATTTCTGAATAAGATCAAATTTACAGGTTCCAAGAGATGGTATTTTAACATATCCCTTGGGGGTTCACGATTCAACCCAAAACAAGAGTTTTCACATGCTTTTGAAGTAATCTTCAGAGCTTTTGACCATATTTCTGGCATTAAATATGTCATAAAGTGTTGGGGTGTAGGTAAGAGAGAAATGCATATGTAGTATGTATGAGGACAGAGGTTTGATCCCTAGCACTGAAAAAATAAACAAACAAAGAAGCAACCTGTTGTGGTTTAGATTTGTGTTATCCCCTATAAATTCATTTGTGAGACAGTTTAAAAAAGTTTGGAGGAGAAATTATTGGGCTAAGCCACTTTAGTTCAATCAGTGACTTAATCCCCTCATAGGGATTAACTGAGTGGTAACTGACAGCAGGTACATGTGGCTGAAGGAGGTGGCTCACTAACTCAGAGATGCCTTTGGGATTCAATTTCATCATGGTAAAGAAAGCTTTCTCTCTGCTTCCTGATGCCATGATGTTTTGCTTCCTCTGCCACATTCTTCTCCCATGACTTTCTGCCTCACCTGGAGGCCCGAGAAATCTAGAAGTTTGTCTATGGACTGAGATCTCTGAAATTTAATCCTTACCCTGGGATTCTTCTAGCCTATTGAAAGGTGAGCACAAATGAGGTTGTCTCTTCTCTGAGTAAAGCTTAAGAGCTATGGGACAGACACGTTCCCTCTTTTCTCTTGGAGATTACAGGAGAATGTGATGGAACTTCCTATACAAAATTCATGATAGTGAATTTTGTCACGGTTTCTTAGCAAAACCACAGTGTGCATACAGACTAAGCAAGAATAAATATTTGCTTTGAAAGCATATGTAATTTTGAGAGCTATCTGTTATAACAGCATAACCTATATCACTGCAACCAGTACATAACTATCTACCAAAAGTCATAGGCTTTCTTAAAGAAAAAATATAGCATTAGCTTAAGACAAAGAAAATTTTTTCAGGGTCTCAAAAGATGGAAATCCACTTCAGGAAGAAGGATAATATTTTGTAAAATTATAACTTGTGATAACTTTGGAGGCAGATTCTGGATTCTGTAAACTTGCACTAGGAGAATATTGAAAGGAGAATATTATTAGTTTGCACTTGTATCTATAGCAATATCTTTGAAGTATTATATAATAAAGGGATGTATTCAGAAATGCTTTTGCTAGATTGCTGGCCAGAAGGTAAGGGGATGAAGATGAAGAACACATGAGAAACTATCAGGAAAAGGAAATAGGGCTACTCTTTCTGATACTTTTTCTAAAACACATAAGGATACTTTTTGTGCATAACTGGCTATATCATTTAGCATAAGGGCAAATATTGAATGATTCTGCTTCTATGCAGTATTACAAGTAGTCAAACTCATAAAAGCACAAAGGAGAGTAGAAGTTTCCAGGGAGCAAGGGCATTGAGAAATAAGTATAAATGCTCTTCAGTGAAGTTACTTTTTCATTATGCAAGATGAAGATACTCTGGAGATCTTCTGGACGACATCATGCCTCTAGTTAATAAGAATATACTGTACAATTAACAAAAAAAAGTTGAGATAGTTCTCATGTTATGTGTGGGTGTTTTTTCTTAATATCACAATAAAGTAAAAGGAATACCTTTGTGTTAAAATGGGTTATTTGAAATCTTGTAGCACAGAGCAATTCAAGAGAACAGCGATTGCATCTAATTTTAAACTTCTAAAGGTATTACATAAGCAAAATGAAGGGCACTGCTAATGGTTCAGTTCCCAGTAAAACCTTTTCATTGTAAAAAATTTCTCATGTTAAAGTTGTGACTGGTCCAATAAAGCTGAGGAGTGGTAATTAAAAAAATATAAATATAGAAAACCTAAGAAGTATGCTTAAAAAGATACTGTCTCTATGGTGTGTCTCTTGATATTATGAAATTAGAATCAAATAGAGAAGAAGCCTGTGGTTTTAGAGAGTTGTCTTGCTGAATAAACCATCAAACAAACAAAAAATGTCTGATCTCATTGAGCTTAAAATGCTGTGAGGTCCATCAACTTTCACAGCTAGTTTGTGCATAATGTCTGTGGCCTTCCACAGGTGTGGCCAATGAGGCTACTGAAACAATTCCAAAAGGTGAAGGAAGACAGAGAGCCCTAGACAGGGGAGCCCTTCTCAGTTAGCAGAACTGAAGACTGAACTCTGCTCAAAGCTTCATTCTTCACTCCTGGGTTACAAGGGCAAGTAACAGGTGTTCAAAATGGCTGTGGCAATGAGAGAAGTTGAGGAGGAGGGAGGTTGATCAGTGGGGACAAAGCTATAGCTGGAGAGGAGTGAGAAGTTCTGGTGTACTGTTGTAGATGAGTGGTGTGCATAATGGTGGATCATGATAATGTATATTATATTTTCTTTTTAAAATCTAAGGAAAAGATTTTAATGTTTTTACCACAAAGTAATGATGCAGTTTGAGAGGATAAATTATGGTTAAACTGATTTTAACATTGCACAGTAAATACATATGCTGAATATCACATAGTATCTGGTCAATATATTTATTTATATGTTTTTACAATGTCACTTAAATAAATTCAGTGTACAAATTGCTATGAATTACCCTGTGTTTCTCTTCTCCTTTCAGAAGAAAGGTATTTATGGTGCTTACAGTGCCCTTCTGTCACCACTGTTTATTGCTTGTGGGGGAAAGCAGGTACACTGTCGTTTGGTTCATAAATCTCTTGGTCAGGATCTTTCTCTGAACCTGATGCAAAAATTATTGCCTGTTACATATCCCTGCAACTCCCCCTCCCACTCCAAACACATTGAATCAATATACAAACTATCAAACCCTTCAACTTACACTTCAGAACAAACCTGAATTTTGGCTCAGATGACATTTTAAAATATTTTCTCTAAGATGAAGAGTCAGCCTCATATTTGCTAGCCAGGAATTCAGTGCCAGGATCATCTGTGCTATTTACCAACTATTTATATATCTGAGGGCATGATGGGAAGATACTTCACATGTCTTTGAAGTTAGACCAAGAAAAATGATTTTATCTTTTTTTTATTTGATGTGTACCTATTCTGGGTGGAATTATTATAAAACTTAGTCCAAATTGCAAGACATTTGTTTCCTCCCTTAGCAAAGTTGAAAAAAATGATACTTGTAATTGTATTACGCACGATGAGCTGTGGTGATCTAGGTCTTTAGGTTTTTGGATTGACTCCATAAGTAGGATCTGAATGGAACAAAACATCATCTACTACATTTTACTATCTACTATAAATGTGCTTATGCTTTTAAAATGATTAATGTAATAATTTATAATGACCAGCTTCAATTTCATTTGTAGTTCCCTGGGTAACTGTATTTAAAATTCATTCTATTCAAATGTTTTATTTAATCATTTTATAAAGTAAGGTTATGATTCCCAGTTTAGATAAAATGGGGAAAAACCCAGTTAATAAATTCAAAGAAACTCTTGAAGAGTGTAGCAAGCTCCAAATGTTGATTTGTATCTACTTACTACAGGTTTACTATTTGTTCCCCTCTTCCATTCTGCATGTCTATGGCTGTATAAAATTCCATAGTTTTCAAAATGTAAGCTTTTTTTTGTATTATAGAGTTAATATAAGGATTTTTAGGGCTCAAAATTTAAACTAAAAAAAAATTCCACCAACATCTCTACCAATCTTTTAAAGTGACATTTAGTGTATACCTCAGTTATAATTATGAGTATCCACATCTGTATTAGAAGTGTCTAATAAGACTTTCTCATCAGTAGAATTTATATATATATCCTGCTATGTGCCTTGTGTATACAGTCCTTCTCTGAAATGATGGCAATGATTAGTTCTTCTACTGGAGTTTATTACTTACTACATTAATTAGGAAGCACATATATTGTTTCACCACAACTATTTTCTAAGAATACTTTTGTAGTTTTATGTTAAATTTTTTTTATATAAAATAACATAAGACTTATTTCTTATTTTGTGCTTTGAATACATTACTCTGTCATCAGACTGACAAAGCACCATTAAAACAACAGAAAAATCTATCTTGAATATTGAATTAATATATTGCTTATAATTTACATATCTCTTGAGAAAATTATCATGTTATTGCATGTTTATTTTACAATGTATCTTTCTATAGTTATTCAGTTCCCCTTGCTCTACTTAATATTGCCATAAACCTTGGCCACCTACCTCCCCCCCATTCCAATTTTCCCCTCCCTAAACTATGGATTTCCAAAACTGACTGATAAAAGAATCCCTGTCAAATCCAATACAGTTTTAAATATGAACAATTTTTTTAACACTGAGTCTTTTCTTATGTGTGAAGTACTTAGTGTAGGCTGACTCATATAAGATACTCATTAACTTGCATCTGCCAGCCTCTGATGTTCATTTCTGAGCTAAAAGTTGACATAAAACCACAGGCTGAAAATTCATTTATAGCTTTCTCCACTGATTAAAAGTTTGGCATATAAATTCAAGGTTTTCTTTCATTTTCTCAGGAGATTAAATATTATTCAGTAAATGACTTCTAATGTCCATGCTTTATTCAGAGATATGTCATAAACTCTCCCTTGTTATGTATATGGATTATTTTCTTACAATATAAACTCTTCTAGAAGTCAGCCATTGTGTCCACCTAGAAAAATGCCTAGAAAACAAGTAGGCATTTCATATATATTTGGTGAAGGAATAACTATTTAAATTTCGTAATGATTTTATATATTTCATAAAATTGGCATGATTTGTTTACCTTTCTGTTCTTAGACATTTACTTCATTTTCATCCTTCCCCTGACATTTTCAACAGAGTGCTTTAAGAAAACTGATGATGTACTCAAATGAAATACAGGGGAAGGGTTTAGTAGAATATGCAGGCATACTTGAGGGAAGAAACTAGGGATGCTGCCAACAAGAATTCTTAACAGCAAAACCTTCTTACCCATCTTGGGCATGAAAGTCACAGGATTGGTGCTGACATTATCCCAGAAAAGGTATCTCATTATTTTAGCACAGTGTTATCTGTAAAAAGCTGTGGCTCACATCAGAGAAAAGCAGCCAAATCATAGAGATGCAACATGGAGGAAAAGATACCCCCCTATCATCTCCCTAGATATCCTGCCTGTGCTTTCTGCTCTGGAAAACCAACTTAGGAGTACTGAGCCAACACATTCAATTCTTGGAGGTTTATTTCCCGTAACACCGAGGAAAGTAAAGAAGAACTTGGAGTTGATCTGAAGGGGAAAATCTTCTAGCAAATCTAATAATAAAATGTGATATAATAAACAGGCTTCTACATAAATATATCTCTCAAATGACTAATTTCTTAGTAGACTTTCTAAAACTTAAGTTACTTGGTCAAACATTGTAAATAATTTAAAGATCTTTTTTGGTGTATATTGTTAAATTACATTGAGAAAAAAACCCTCAAGTTATTTTTCCTTTCCACTTATAATATTCAAATAATTATTTTAGTTTCCCTCTTTATACAAAGAGCTATGCCTGTCCTATTTCATCTTTAATAACTCTATTTAATATAGTTATTATTATTATATAATTGAATACTATACTTATTTGTTTTTTGTTGAGGCATTTAGGTAAAATATTTTGCCAGATATGTTATCTGAAGTATCTTGCTAATATCGAATCTCATAAAAATCAAACTTTCATTATGTCATGTGTATTTTCTCAATTTCAAGGCAAATAAAATTTTATTACTGTTTTTATTGTATACTTACAACCATTTTGATAATTTCAACAACTGTGGAATATACTGATGGACTGCACTATTATTATTCTACTCCCAACAACTATAATTTCCAAACTTGACTTTTCAAAAACATATTTGAGTGATGATATGTACTTGCATGTCAAATAAATACTTGATTACCTTGATGTAGGTGTTAAATGGAACACATGGCTCTTCACTGTTAAAATCAAAATCTTGGCTAGGCACAGTGACCTGAAATTCCAGCAACTCTGGAGGCTGAGGCAGGAGGATAGTGAATTGAAAGCCAGCCTTAGCAATTTAGGGAGGCCTAAGTAACTTAGTGAGACCCTGTTGCAATTACAACATAAAAGGGGGTGGGAATGTAGCTCAGTGATTAAACACTGATACCAAATTTAAAAATAAATACATAAATAAATACAAAACTTGACTTTCCACTCCCACATAAAACCATATTAATATGTCTAGTGGCTCTTCTTAGTAAATGACAACTTAATTTGCTGTTCAAGACAAAGTCATAATTTATCACTATTTTCTCCACTTCTTTTTTAAATTAAATTAATGATTTATTTTGAACAGATTATTTTATTTTAAATGCATTTTTATCATTTTTCTACCTTTTTCCTTATGCTGTAAAGTCTTATTTTCATATAGCAGCCAGAATTACTAATTCAACATTTCACTTGCATCATGATCCTACTCTTTCACAAACCCTCTTGAAGGTGAAAAGAGTGTATGATTTTAAGGACTCTGAAGCCTACTGCCAGTTTGGCCTCATTGTTATATTTCTCTTGTTCACTTGCCTATAGGTGTTCTTTTGTCCTTTCAATGAGGTCTTCTTCCATAAATATCATTTCACCCCACCTCGCAGTCAAGCATGTGCCTTATACTGGGTCTTTGCTCTGCAGAGCTGTTCCTATTGAAATCCTAACAGCTTCTTCCCTATCTTCTTTGAGCTTTCTACTGAAATGTCACCGTACTTACAGGCCTTCTTTGACCACAGTACTGAAAATAACAATATTATTATGGTTTGTACATGAGGTGTCTTTCAAAAGCTTATGTGTGAGACTATTCTAGAAGGATTACAGGTGAAAAGATTGAGTTGAGAAAGCCTTACCCTAAACAGTGAATTAATCCCCTGACAGGGATGAATGAGGTGGTAGCTTTAGGCTAATAGAGTAGGGCTGGAAGACAGGGGTCATTGAGGGTGTGTCTTTGGAGTATATATTTGGTGAGCTGAGCTTAGTCTCTCTCTGCTTTCTGATGTGATGTTTTGAGTCCCTTCCCTCGATGGCACTCTTCCACCATGATGTTCTGTATCACCTCAAGCTCCAAGAAATGGAGCTGGCCTTTCATAGACTGACACCTTTGGAACTGTGAGTCCTCAAGTAATCTTTTTCTCATCTAAAATTGTTCTTGTTAGGTCTTTTTGTGACTGCAAGAAAAGCTGACTAAAACAAGTATCTACCCCCAAACTTCTCACTATTCAAATTGCTTTGTTTTTCTTGTGTAGACTTATATTTTTATCATAATTTTAGATTTATCAAAAAATTGAGAAGATAGTTTATTGTATTTCAATACCCTGCATCCATTTGTGTCTATTTTTAAATTTTACATTCATATAGTATGCTTTTATAATTGATGAAAGTATGTTGATATATTAATTATCAATATCCACAGCTTGTTCAAATTTTCCTAGTTCATAGGTCGCATCCAGGATTCTATCTAGGATAGTACATTTAATTTAGGAGTCCTGTCACTTAAGACTCCTCAGGGACAAGATAATTTGTTTTTTCTGCTTTTGGTAGCCTGGACATTTTTAGGAGTACTGTTTATATGCTGTGTAAGATACTACTCCATTGAAATTTTTCAGATATTACTCTCTAATTAGATTGGGATCAGTGCTTGTGGAGCAGGTTCAGATAGGTCAAGTGGCTTCTTCATCTCTTCATATTAAGGGTCCTTGTACCCTTTATTTAGCTTTGTTGATATTGGCCTTAATGATCTGGTTGACCTGCTGTTTGTCAAGTTTCTCTAAAGTAGAGGTACTTGTTTCTTCCAATTTCCATTGTGTGCTTTTGATAAGGAAGCTACTAAGTGCTTGCCATGCTTAGAAAGTGGGCATTTATGTTCTTCCTCCATGAAAGCAGAACATCTACAGAAATCACTGGAATCCATCTTTAGAGAGCTTGGTCTCTTCTTCTGAGTCTTTAATTATTTCTTAAAGACTTAATTACTCATTTATATCAAAATGAATTTATCAATAAAATATGAATATTTATTTTACCTATTAGGTTATGATACTTCTTTTTTTTTATTCTATTACTCAGATAATTTTAGTTTCATCCATAAGGATCCACTCATTATTTTCTTTTAACATACCCCCATTAATATATATTTTTAATTTGTATGAGAAAGAAAAGCGAGGGAAGGTTAGAGGGAGGGAGAGAGAATGTGTAATTTCTGGTATATTCCTTGCTCTAGGACTAGAATCAGCCATTTCTCTTTGAATCCTAGTTTCTTTTATTGGAAAATGATATTAGAAACCAAGGTCTGAACTATAGGTGATATATTGGTACTGTGTGTTGTTCTTTCTAGGCCATCACAGCTGACAGAGCAAAGAATTTGTATAAACCTCACACATACACACTCATCTCTAAATATCGCACTATGTAGCCATCTATATTAAGATAATCAGTTTACATTGATAACTCCTACTTTTATACAAAGAGATCATTCTGGCTTCTTTCTCTTATCTGTGAATTTCTAGAAGATTAAAACAAGATTAAGAAGCCTGACTCTAAGATCTAAGATCTATTTACTTAATTGATAAGGTCCAGCAAGAGAATTGTCAGCCCACATTGTGTGGAAAACAACTCTATTAACTATACCGTAGTGCATAGGTATGATTCATTTTCTACCTACTCTGAAATGCCCCTAATTTCCAAACATACTGGCATGAGATTTTTGCCCTCTCACTGCTTTCACTGAGTCTGTTTCACCCATTTGTAATGAAACTAAATGCTCACATCACAGTCTGCATTTTATCCGGGGCTGCTCTTCAAGTCTTCATCTCCAAAACACCTTTTTCTTTTTTTTTTTTTTTTAATCTTTTAACTTGTTTACATTATTTTTTCTCTTCATAAACTTTTATGTAAAGTTTTATGAGTTTTGATAAATGCACAATTTGGAACTCACCACTATACAGAAAAGTTTCATCACCCAACACTTTTCCTGTATTTCACCTACTAAGCCCTCCTATCCTGCTCCACAACCTTTGGAAACTGTGGTGATTTTAGGGTTTCCTAGTTTGGACTCTTTCAGAAAGGCACAGAATTAGAATAATTAAGTGTGTAGCCTTGTCATACTAGAGACTATCACTTAGTATTTTGCATTTAAGTTTTCTCACTTTTGTGTGTGTGTGCGACTCAAAAGCTCATTTCTATCATTAAATAACATTCTATTTTAGTAAATGTTACAATGTTTATACTTGTTCACCTAGTAAGCCACCTAGCAAGCCACCTAACAAGCCACCTAGCAAGCCACCTAGCCACCTCTTTCTTTTTGGTTTTGAGAGATTATGAGTAAAGGTTAGATAAACATTAATATACAGGTTTCTGGGTGTGAGTTCTTTTTCCATCATTGTGTACATACCTAGAACTGTGCCTTTTGTGTTACATGGTAAAACAAAGTTTAGTTTTGTAAAAATAAAACAAAACCAACAACAACAAAAAGAGCTTCAAATAGTTTTCTAAATTGCCTGGTCCATTTTTCATTCTCTCCAGCAATAAAGGATAATTCCTACATCCTTGCCAGCATTTGACATTTGGATTTTAGACACTCTTATATGTATATTATAGCATTTTTAATACAATTATCTAACTGCCAATGATTTTGAGAATGTTTGCATGCTTATTTTCCATCTGTATTTCCATTTTGCTGATGTATCTTTTCAGATAATTTTCAGACCTTTGGCTCACATTTTAATTCTTTTGGGTCTTTCTGTTGAATTTCAGGGATTTTAAAAATATATTTACATAATTGACCTGTATCATGTATATTTTATTCAAAACTTTGCCTATAATTTTATTCTCTTAAAATAGAAGATTTTTTTTAATTTAATGAAGTCCATTTTATCAATTGTAGTGTTCACCAAATTATATTATTGATGCTATATCTAAAACTCTACCAAACACAAGGTCACTGAGGTATTGATTTTTCTGTATTTTATTTCAGAAATTTTATACTTCATAATATTAAATTTGTTATCTGGGATCTATTTTGACTTAACTGATGTGAAAGGCTTAAGGGTTTTATGTAGATTAACTTTTAAAGAAATTTTTTTCTTTTAATTTTCTGGGTAAGCTTGTAATTGTCTATTTCTTGCACATGGTTGCCTGATTGTTCTCACACCTTCTGTTGAGAAGACTATCCTTTCCTCATTGAATTACCTTTGCCCAGTTGGATGTGGATTACCCTTGGCTTTATTTAGCCTGATTCCTTAATGCATGTTATATTTTTGGGGTCACCAACTTGAAAACAATTTTTTTCTAGTTTCCATTGTTTAAGAACATATTAACAAAAAATATCACCATTTACTGGAGATGATACCAAATTCTACTTTCCCCCAAGCTAATTATGTTTTGTTAACCAAATTTCTTAAGCAGGCCATGAACCTATACTTGTTGCTGTCCTAACAGTTGTCTTTCCATCTCTGACACTAGCTAAAACCATTAACACAGAAAGTATATATTTAAATTAAAATGTATATGATATAATACCCCTTTCAGCTTTCTTCTTTTTCACCTGGGTTGTTACAGTCTTGTGTTGCATTAGTTTAACTGATGTAATAGAAACTTTGTGACCTTCAAAAAGCACATTTTTGTGGTAGGAACAAAGGTAAATTTTGATTCCTTGATACTTATTCAGGCAGTGGGGTTAGTATTAGAGAAAAATTGTTGGCCTATGTCCTTTCAATTAAAAGTGGATGTGTGTTTCCATGTGCTATAGAAAGTCATAGATCATTAATTTTTTAATCTAGTTCCACTATCATAGATAATGATTTTTTTTTCTCAGAATCTGGCAATGGTTGTTGGTACATTTTTTAGAGTCTATCCTTCCATTTATCTCTTTATATTCTATGACACATATGCCATTATTGTTATTTTGATAAGTTATTATTAAAACCTTATTTCCCAACTGTTCTTATCATACTAGTTTATGCTGTCAATTTTCTAGGGAAGGTTTAAAAACTAAATTTTTAAATCCAGAAGTTCATTGATGATACCAAATAAAGACTGTTCACATGATGTTGGAAGCTCATGTTTCTGCAATATAATATTATTTTCCTTGAACCAATTTTGTGCTCTTTATTTAGATAAAAATGAGATAATGAATTATAGAACAATAGTGTTAGGCATAACATTCTTGAAAAAAATATATAACTGATTGTAGGAAACTTAAATATGTATATATTAAATAAGCATAAACGAATAGTGAAATATGTATATAAGTATATATATTTACACAAACATATATATATTTACATAATAAATGTCACAATTATCAATTACCATGAAAAAGATTTTTCTAAAAACACATTTCCTATAAAAAGATTATTGATTTTAAAAGATCCATAATTTTGGTGTCACACATATTGGCTGAATATATTGTTTATATATTTATCATTTATTTAAGTTGTGAGACTTTTTTCTACAAATGATCCAAGAGATAAAGAAAAGAGAGTTGGGAATATTACAGGAATCAAATAATCTGAAAATATATGCATAAATTTTCCAAGACACAAAATTACAGGTTAAGAAATGGTTTTGCTTCAGCTCTGCAAAACTGAGATATGTCGTATTAAAATATAAAAAAAAAACTCAGGGATGTAATATGTCTTATGATTCTTTATCAAAGCTTTTCTTGAAGATCACTACTTTAATATATGTGAAAATTCATTGTTGATTACAAACAGCAAAATGATAAGACAACAAAATTAATCACACAGACTTGCTTCATATGTACCTTTAATCTGAGAAAATTTGCCTAAAAATAGGAATGAAATACCTTATCTGAATTAAAAACATACAAATGTGCATTTACAAGGTAAAGAATATGAAAGAATACAATTTAATTTTAGATGTGCAGTTTATATGCTAAACAATCTACTTAATTACAAAAACGAACATTTTTTCTTGATTCATAAATAACCAAAAAAATATTTCTTTTAAATGCAATTGAATATAATTAAGGTAACAAGGGAATAATAATAAAACAATTTTCAGTTTTTAAAGTTAACAAGATTGCAGTGAATTCCCTGATTATAAAATCAAAGTTAATCCAAATTTAAAATATTGTACTTCATCATGCATCTGATAGTATTTATTTATCAACAGAAACGTGATTAAAATGCAAAGTATTTAAGGCTGATAGAGATAATTAAGCATAGAAATTTTGGTAGTCAGCTTGTTGCTATTGAGTGAATAAAGACTATGAGGAATTTTTAATACACCTCATGGGATAAGAGCTTGCTAACTTTAAAATCAAAAGCAGCAGAAAACCTTTTAAAATGTGCACTTTTATCTAAGAGCCAAGGAATGTACAGGTATTAAATTAGCCACAAGAGAGCTGTACTAATGTTCCCTAAATGTGAAACAAATATGTGAAGAGTTATGAGAAAAATAAAGGTATTTAATGAAGGGGATGTAAAGTTCATATAAACACGCTATAATTTATACCAATCACTAGTGAAGTTCATACTTAATCACATTTGATGCAAATTCTTATGAATATTAATCATATTACTGAAGATTTTTTTTTCATTTTTATAGGAAGCAAAAACATGTCCCATTCTTTCAGAAAAAGATATTTTCTCCTAGGTAAATTCATCCCATTTATTTATTACCTTGTTTATGCAACAGAATAGAAAGTCAATCTCAAATGGAATACTGGACTCAATATGGGGGTATCTATATTAGCATTAATCTATTAACCAATTAATTTAACATAGATCTGTCAACTATTTTATGCAAGACACAGATGTATATAAAATATCTCATATCATGTAAGTTACATTGTAGCTAAGAGAAATAAGCATATATACACTAAATAAAAATGATATTAAAAGTTGTCACAAACAATGTGAAGAACATACAGGGTAGAAGAAAAGTAAAAGAAACTATAATGTGGTAAACTATCTTTTGAAAGATTTTTTAGAGACTTTTCAAAAAAGGAGAACATTATGAAGGAACAGGGAAACGAGAAGGAGATACTTAGATGAACTAAGATCAAGGTCAGAATTTCTAAAGACAAGTGCTGTTTTTACTGAGGCTGGCTTTGAACTTTCAGTCCCTCTCACTCAGCCTCCAGAACCACTGGAATTACAGTTTTTTGCATCCATGCCTGGCATAAAGGCAAGTTTTAAAGCACATAAAGGAAACTTCAGGTTAGTGCATATAGAGTAATATCACTGTGTCATAGTTGATTCTGGCTGCTATTACAACTCATCATAGAATGAATAGTTTAAATAGCAAACATTTATTTGTGACAGCTTCAGAGAATGAGGAGTCAAGGTCAAGGGCCAACAGATCTGGGGCATGATGAGGACTCTCTTGGTTTGCATTTTGCAGTTTCCTTATAGTGCCCTTACCCAGCTGACAGTCACAAAAGGATTCCGGCTCCTTGATGTCTTTGTAGAGGCACTAATCTCATTATGAGGGTTGCATCTTTAAGGCCTGATATAAATCTAATCACTTCCTGAAATTCCTACCTTCTAATAATATTATCTGGGGTGATAGGATCTCAACATATGGACTTTGATGTGATGCAAACATTCAGTCTATATTTCCACTACAGCCCCTCCTCCATGACTTCCACATGTATAGTATTACATTTTATCCCCAAAGTCCCAAGTATCTTAAGACATTTCACTAGTAACTCTGTAGTCAAGTCACAAAACTCATTTATTATCATATAAATCAGATATGAATGAGATTACAATATGATATATTAAAAAGTAAAATTTCTCTTTAACTGTGAACATAAAAAATCAAGCAAGTTATATCCTTTCTCACTACAGTGATGGAGAAAACACAAGATAGACCATCTCAGTCCAAAAGGAAGAAATAGGGAAGAAGGAATGGATAGAAAGCAGAACAACCAAGAAAAAGAAGCCAAAGACAGGTGTCAGATTTCCAGATTCAGCATGATTTTGCAGGGGATTCTTGCAAATAAATAATGTGTGGGTTTTCCCACTTTTGCATCTAATAAGTCCTGGCTAAGGAAATCCATGGGAGATGCTTACAAAGTTTTAGCATTTCAGTCTCCTTTTGCATGAGGGTAAAGTGGCTCCAGTCACCAGAGGACATGGTTCAAAGACAGTTGTAGGTAAAGGCTATGAGAAATAAAAGAATTCCAAAATTGTAGTATGTGTGTGGCTGTATTAAAGGATCAAAGGGATTTATAGCAGAGAATCAGCTTTCACATCAAACACTTCTTTGTATGCTGTGCTCATTCCTTTCTGAGTTAGAACAACAGACTCCAATTGATCTCTCCCTTAACCAAATCCCTTTCCTACTTTTTAGGCTATTTCCTATTTAACCGCCAGATTGATCTTTTCTAAATATATTATGTAAAAATCTTTCAACAGCTTTGCATTTCACTGGAAATAAATGTGAATTTCTTACTCTAGCTTGGCAAGGCTTATGGGACCTTGACCACTTCCTGAATCTCTGGATTCAGTTAATACAGATAGACTTTTTGTTCAAAGGCCTACAGTCTGCATGAAGGGCACATCCAAGTTAAAATATACCACAGATCATTTAGAGTGATATTCAATGTCTCCTGCAAATATGGTTATCAAGGTCAATGGAAAAAATAACTTCTTCCTATGGGAAGAAATCAGGGTAACCAGTGTAATCAGCTAAGGAGTTTGTTGTGTTTTATATAAGTGAAGCATCAGCTTCCTTGAAATTCTCTTGCTACTAATTTTTCATTTCACCATGGCCCATCTACCCACTACTGGGTATGTTCTGCAGTAGTGGTGATTAGATATTTTTTCCTCCCACAAGATATTTTCTAAGTACTAGTTGTTAATTTGGATATTTATTAAAGAATTTTAACTGGATTGTGGGTAAATTTGCCAGTTACCCCATAGCTCTCAAGATTATGATTAGCTATAACAGCCCTGATGAATGACAGTTATTATCAACTGATATTTCAGATTCAGAAAATGATGAGGTTTAGGATTTCTTTTACTGGGGAGTGTTTTTGCAATCATGTATATGTTTTATTATAAATCATACCTTTTTAAAAAGTAATAAATTTGGGAATTAAGTGACATAGGTATGATGGACAGAGCTGATAGTTTTGCACTGTAGCAAACATCTATAACAATACTTGCCAGTCTCCATTCTCTTTTCTGCTGTGCTGGGCCCATATCTCTGAATTCATTTAGATTGTATTTAGTTTACTTTAGCTATCCATATGTATATATCAGAAGATATCCATATCTCCCTAATTATCTCTGTGTTATATGAGTTTTTAATGGTGGTTCACTGCTTTATAATAGAAAAATTATATATAAACTTAAATAGCAGTCAGAATAGATTTTTAGTCTACAGGTTGTGTGAAAGTGTAACACAACTTAGTAAAACCATTTTCTCCCCTCCTCTTCAGGAGATACAGACAATACATTGAATTTGACATCCTTCTGAAGTAGCAGATAATGAGGACTTACCATTGTCTACCATTATTCATCTGGACCTACATCTTGCACACAGTTGACACCATCCCATTACAAGAAAACGGTAGCAGTTACTTACCCAGCCAGAGGATAGTGAGCTTGACAAAAGATGATGGTAAAATGCTTCGTCGCACCAAGCGTGGCTGGATGTGGAATCAGTTCTTCTTGTTGGAAGAGTACACAGGTACAGACACACAATATGTAGGCAAGGTAAGGACTTTGATATGAGAATTCCAAAACTTGAAAGCTATAGCTGTTTATTTATTATTTGTACCAATTTTACACACAACTAATAATTATTCAGAAAAAAATTTCTTAAATATGATGTTTGAAAAGCATGCTCTTGCAGATTATTTCAGAAAGGTAGTATGTGGAATGTGATGTATTCACATGCCTATTTTATATCACTATCTGAAAAAAGAATCAAAGTAATATAGCTCATGTGTGGCCTTGGTTCAGTGTTAATCATGACATATGAATTGATTCTATATGTATTCATTTTATAGAACACTTTCCTTGAAATGTTATTTAAAATCATGATAACTGTCTGCTATATAAGAAAAAACAAATCACAATTTTAGTATACCGTAACATTATTAAAATATAGTGGTATCTATAGATGACTAGTTCATCATAAGAATATCATGTTCTGTGTGAGACATAAATTATTTCTAGATGCTTCCATATCTTAATATCAGACTGAACTACTTCCTGACTATAATCCAGACTAAAAGTTTAAAGGCAGAAGGAAGAAGAAAAGACAAAAGAAGGCGAAAGAAGACACTATCTTTAGGGAAGTATACTTTTTTGTTAATAGCAGCAACATGAATGGTTTCTCATCAGCAACCAATAACAAATGGTAATTGAAAATGTGTAACTCAGTTCCTCATGTCTTCATTTTGTGTTTAAAAAGATCCTTCTCTTTCTTTCATGTATTACCTATTTTATCAATTCATTCTTATTTATTTATTTTTTCTTTAGTGGCACAACCTATCTGTCATTTCTTATCAATCTTATTAATTCTATTCTATACTTAGGAGAATTCATTTTTTTCACCCTGATTATATTTGATTTATTCTCAGTGCTGAGGCCTTACCCAATTCTGAGAATAAGCATGTAAGTAAGCATAAATACTAACATTATACACAGACCATATATATATTTTTCTTGATTCTTGAACAAAAATCCTAGATGGAATTCTAATAATTGAACTATCGACTTACTGACACCAGGTGAATACATTAGAATAATCCCAAAATAAAAAAAAAATAAAAGAGTACCTGATAGCACAAAGTTATATAGCTTTCTATATTAAACCAGAAGTGCATTTATTCTGTGAAATTGCTTAAATGTTGGTCTACTTCTTTATTTGTGTGTGGACAATATGCTTTTCAAATGCAGCCTCCCTTTCCAAAAGCCCATTTTTCCACTTCTTTTGATATATCTCCTCTGGTCCCATAGGTCATCTCACTTGACCCTTCAGTTCACTGGCTGCTTTTTTCTCTGTTATTTCTCCTCAGGTTAGTCATACGGCATCCTCCAGCATCCCTCATTTAACATCACTCTTCACACCATAGTTATTAACTAACGTGAAGACGTTTCCAGTTCAACAAGCAGACATTTGTGTCTAAGGACTTGAAATTGCCTTATGATTCTTTTTCTAAGGCAGTGTATAAAGGACACATTCAGATCACAGGGCCTTACTACAGAAATAGTTTCATCCTTGGAGACTCACAGATACAGAAAAATAGCCACTGATAAAAAGAAATACTCATAATCTCAAGTCTGTTAAGGCACTACTACAAGCATTTGATTTTAGTTGAAAACAAAAATGCTTCCTTCTGAACAATGAGTTGATTAATTTGTATGTTGACCACATTGCTACATGAACAACTTAAAATACACAATATGTTTTAAATCTTTAGGTACTACTTTCCTTATTTTAAATAAATTGTATAATCTCTTACAAATGATTACTAAAAGTAGGTGACAAATCTGTTTTGTTTTGTTACTTTCCATAAAATGTTTTATCATTTGTTTTAGCCAAGTGACATTTTTTAAACCCATGAACAAATTTAAGATGTTTAATTTGTTTGTCTTTTTAACCTCAACAAACAGATAATAAGTCAAAAATAGAAAACTCATTATAATTATGAGAATTTTCATTTAATGAGAATAATTAAGCCAAACATATATGTTCACTTTTTATTTTTTCCATGTAAAATCTACATATATGGAAAAAGTCTTCAACACCCAATTCTTTCTCAGTTTTGGTGTAGAACCAGATTTTACATCTGCCCTTACTACATATGTAGTTCACTGTAGAAGTGGGATACTAACCACTTTGGAGCCTTTGTTATTACGAGCTTATTCACACTAGCCTACCCTGTTCTCATTACTTTTAACTTCATTAGTTACATGCCTATACAGAAGCTAACAGAGCCCTTGACCCAGAACATAGAGAAACACAAGAATTGTAGTAAAGACTGAACCTCTCGAACACCACAAAGACAGTGTCTGTGACCATATTGCTGCTGGTTGTCCTGGTAAACTAAACTTTTATCCTTCAGAATCTACTGCACTGGAGGCATTATGCCTTGTGAAGTTACACCTGCCAAATTCACCACGCACCAGGACTGGAAAGAGACAGGAAGTTTCTAATGAAAAAAATTATATTTCTTATATTATATTTCTTATAATTTTATAGTTTGGTTTCAGTTTTTGTACATACTAGGTAACACAGAAAATTAAAAACAAAACATTTATTTACAGGTGATATAAAATTATGTAAAGTTGGAATAACAAATAATCTGAATAGAAACTAATGTTTCATCATAAATATAAAAGAAGCAATTAGAGAATAAACAAAATAACAGCAGCAAATTTAATCTTTACATATATGAACACCCACAAATATGCAACTTACAAGATTTGATCCTGATTGTGGCATTTGAAATGGTATAGAATTTATGTCATTTAGTTTTCTAACCCTCAGATTTTTGTTATATTAAATCAATTGCCATTAAAATTTCTTTTATTCTAAGATTCTGCTATTTTCTAGGCTTTTGTAAGAATCTGCTGATGTGGGCAGGAGGATTCAGTAAAAATGTTCATGTAAACAAATTTAAGAAGGTGGGATTGAAAGCAGAGGAAAAATGCCTAATCTAATGTATCAGAGATTTACTAATACTCTTTTATGTAACAAGAGAATCCTTTATTTCTTACTCAAAACAATTTCAAAGTCACAACTGCCATCTAGTTTCTCTTCTATTTGAACAGATACATTTCATTGAAATTTTTATGCAGAATAATAATATTGAACAAGAGAGAAATGAATAAAATTTAGCAAGAAGTATGGCAAGTGATTTTACTCTCTTGTTGAAGAATCTTTACATGTACTTTTTGTGCATATGTGTGTGTGCATGCGCATGCAAGTGTGCATGTATGCTTGAGTTAAAATCCAGGGCCTAGCATAAGTTTAGTAAGTGCTCTACATCTGAACTACATGCCCAGTCTGCATGAGATTATTTGTTACATTAGAACAAGATCCTAAAGAACTTTTGCTTATTATGGATCAACAATTAAGTTATATGTCCAGTATTAAGAATTGGACAGAATTTCATTCTGATTTTAATATATGCTTGCTAAATCGCATTTATGGTATGAAGAGATGCTACCTTTCCAGACATAACTGATATAGCACTAAATCTTGAAGGAAAAAGTTAATATTCTTTAAATTTTTATGAATATCAACTTAATTGACTATTACATTTTAATTTGAACATATGTATTTAGAACTAGTTTTGTTCAGGACAGGGAGTGTGGTGGTCAATGGCCTGCCTACAGTAGCCACCATAAGAATAAAATAGGATCTCTGTTACAGAGTGAGTTCTGAAATCCTCATAGATTTACTTCAGAAACTTCCATTATTCCATAACTGAAATAATTATGACTATAATCATAAAATATAAAAGGGGTGTTTATCATTGATCAAGTGCTGCATATTTGGTTATAATAGATTTTGTTGTCACTGAAAACAATGTGAAACACAGGTAACAAATATGAAGTGGGAGAAAGGGTACAGTCTTGTTTGTATTTGATTTGGTATCAAAATTCACATGATTCTTTCATGCTCTCTCATGATGATACATGCACTAAATACTAATATATCCCTAAAGCATATATAATATATTGGAATGACTGGGGATTTTTTCTTAGGCTTTTAAGATATAGCACTTTGATGTGTATAAGTATCAGGCAGAGGAGAAATCAAAGACTGAAATAAAGTCTCAAATTTACTAAGGGAAATCTGATGATTTTAATGGTATATTATAGTACTTTTTAGAATCTAAATAACATTTTTATGAGGGTTTTAGAATGTCATTATTTATGGTGCAGTACATGTAGCAGCAACTTTTTATTTGTGAATGCATCATATTTCAAAATTCTCTTTATATGTTGATTGCTTAAAACTCAAAACACATGACAAAAATACTAAACATTATAGCCCATTATAACCAGACTCCCAAGATAGTCTATAAAAGCTGGGTGCGATGGTGCAGCCTGTAATCCCAGCAGCTCCAGAGGTTGAGGCAGGAGGATTATGAGTTCAATGTCAGCCTCAGCAAAAGCAAAGTGCTAAAGCAACTCAGTGAGACCTTCTTCCTAAATAAATACAAAATAGACCTGGGGATGTGGCTCAGGGGTCATGTGCCCCTGAGTTCAATTCCCAATTCCTCA
Organism: Marmota marmota marmota; assembly: GCF_001458135.2. Classification (NCBI taxonomy): domain Eukaryota; kingdom Metazoa; phylum Chordata; class Mammalia; order Rodentia; family Sciuridae; genus Marmota; species Marmota marmota. The sequence goes on from NW_025999961.1 coordinate 10,760,685, forward strand.
GAACCAAAAAAAAAAGAAAAAAAAGGATAGTCTACAAAGATTTGTTTCACACTGAGTTCTATTAAAAAGGCAAAAGATTTATACGATCTGAAGAGAAACCATAATCAGAGATATGATAAATTATGATACAATGGTGTAGGAATTGTAATGCAAAAATTAAAAAAAAGACCAGCATAAGTAAAGAATTTACCATTACTTCTGACATATTAATTGAATAAATAATATGCATTCATTTTTTTAAAAATCCGCAATTAAAGTTGAACCAGTCTTCTACAACACATACTCTTACTGCCAGTACTGCATTACCATTTTACCAGACCAACCACTGCATTTCAGCACACTAAACTAATATTTTAATTTTAAATTCTCAAAAACATATTACCCACTTTTTCTTTCTTTCTTTTTTTAAAAAAATGACATAATAAGTGTCCTAATTTATGGCATATAATGTAATGTTTTGCCATGTATTTATATTGTATTATGGATAAAAATCATTGTGATTTGCATATTTTCCTCTCAGATATTATTTCTTCACAGTGAAGCACTAAAACACCTCTTGTCTAACTACTTTAAATACACAGTTTATTTTTCTAAAACAGTTTTTTGAATAATACCTATCTCTTGTAATATTATAGAAAATCAATCTAAATTTACTTAAGTAGAATTAAGTGTTCAATGGTCTCACATTTTCCCACCTATGTTCTATGTACCCCTAATCCTTGGTTCTATTTAGCATGAAATATTTCTTCTTCCATGCACCTATCTTTTTCTTCATCATGTCCACAGATCACATTTATTGTATGAAGAGATGCTAGCTTTCCAGACATAACTGATATAGCACCAAATCTTGAATAACTGATCCTTTTTCCAGAATCTCCTTCCTTGGGGTATCACTAAAGAAAACCCATCCTCATTCTTCCTAGCTAGTATTTTCCCACAGAATAGTAAGATTATAAAAATCATAGTCATGGAGTATTTCCATTTCTGTGTTCTATCTTTCATTATTTTCTTCTAGAATTTGTGTACTTGAATCTGCTTTAGACCCAAATTGGTTTTTTTTCGTTTCCTCAAATGTTTAACATCATTGGTTTTCTCAAAAATAATATTTAGTTGGTATTTCAAAACTTTTTTTGGGTGACGGGTATTTATTAGTTAGTATCCTGAGAGATTATACTATGGAAAACAAAACAAAAAAATTAGATAACATTAACCAGAAATCTATTCACTTTCCCCATTATATGCAACAGCAAATTCAGACATTCTCAGCAAATGATGTTAGTTTTGACTGTTCTTGTAATTTTCCCTCCTTATTCCCATTACATTCAAGGTCCCTAAATGCATTCACACCCCTGTCCTTTTCCCATATTGTCTCAAATACTATATACTTTAAAATGATTTCTACTAAAAATAATCTCTATTCCTAATAGTATGTAGAATTTAAAAATAAGACAAAGCCAATTTGGTCTGAATTAGGATTTGAAGTACTCCTACATATACCTGATTCTAAAAATTAAGTGGACGTTTTTGTTTTATTTATTGTTAGAATATAACTAACTGTGAAACTATTTTAAAAATATTAAGTGGCAGAATATTATTAGTATGACTACCAAATTATATGTGTAAATTTTCATCACAGTGTCACTGGTTTCAGAACTATTGAACTATTTCTAATATTACAATATTTTCTTCTCCTTCAAATTTGAAAGGGTCAGATCCACTATTACTCATTAGGAAGGAAGAAGGAAGGAAGCAGGGAAGAAAGGAAGAAAGGGAATTGAAATAGAAGAAGTAGTACTGCCTCTAGAAGTATTTAGAGGGAATAATAGGGAAAACATTTACACACAAGAACATCAGATATTATTATTGTCATTATTATTTTTTAACTATAAAATATATCACTATAAAACAGTATATATTACCTATGAAAAACCATGTGCATTGAATTTTTAAAAAGGATGAAAATACTAAGATAACTACAATCATATCACAAAAGATTAAAATATTTATATATTAATTTTATTTACTGAATATATTCTTTAATATTGTGAGTTTTCTATTTCTTATACTTTTTTCCTGCCTTTCTCAGATAATTCTACCTTTTTGCATATTGTTAAAATGTTGAAATAAGCCATGATATATGTTAAAATTTTTGTTTTGTTTCTTTCTAATTTTATACACATATACACATACATGTGCACACAAACATCTCTGTGAAGGTTTTGTACTAAATAATCTTAGTATATTATAAATTACTGTATTTAAATTTAAATTAATGAAGTGGAAATTCTTAAAGTTAAAATAAGAATTTTAAGACTTTGAATATATTAGCTAATTGTACCTCAGAAAATTTATAACTCTTCTATACCACTAGCATTTAATCAATGCACCAACATAGCACATTAATGTTTTGCATATTAATTATAAGCTTCCAACTGCATTTTAATGTTCATTTTATTCCTGTGTAGTATTATTAATGAGTGTGAAAATGGAAAACTTGAAATGTGAAACCCTAGAAGGAGGAATAAGAAGACCTCACCACTTCTTAAACAATTTTTTCCTGTGTAAAATAAACAAAATACTATTATTCTGGCCTAATATGGGAAAAGCCTACCAAACATGAAACGTCTGTTCAGAGTAAAATAGACATATTTTAATTGATTATCTAATGCACTGAATTCTTTGTTTTGTTTTGTTTTAGAGTGTGTGTGTATGTGTGTGTGTGTGTGTGTGTATGTCTGTGTGTGTTAATTACTTGAAATTCAAACCAGGAGATTCTGCCTATGAGCAAGATCGCCAGTTCCTGTTTTTAAACAATTATCATTTTGAGAAGGGTCTGCTAAATTGCCACGGCTGTCCATAATCTTGTAATCCTACAGCCTCAGCCTTCCAAGTAGTGGGGATTACAGGTGTACACCACTGCTCCTGGCTAAGATTAAATCACTAATAAATTCTATGGTGCCTAATTTGACACTAGAATTATTCTCAATTAATAATGTATGCAAGCTTGCTCCTTTTGTTTAGGAATTATTATGTTTCCTGTTTCCAAAGAACAAAGACTTTTGTACCAGATAAAAATGTTTCAACTGTACTCATACAAACCTTTTGAAGTTTGTCCTGAGCAAATCTTAAACAATTAAAAACCACAGAACTGAACTGTTGATATTTATGGAAATGGTGTAAAGAAGGTACTCTAAAACTGTCAAAGTTTTACACTAAGTATATGAGGTATTTGAAATCACTCTCAATATGCAATTGAAAGTTGGGGATGTGGCTCAAGTGGTAGCACACTCGCCTGGCAAGCGTGAGGCACTGGGTTCGATCCTCAGCACCATATAAAAATAAAATAAAGATATTGTGTCCACCTAAAAAAACTAAAAAATAAATATTTTAAAAAATATGCAATTGAATATATACTTAGCTTAATTCATACAGTAAATACTCTTATTTCAAAGTCAGAGTTTCCTAGGAATGTGATTATAATAAATTATCATATTCAGAAATAAACATTAAAAACAAAGGGACAAAGATGAGTTCAAGATTAGTAGGTAAATAGTGACTCTGCAAATCTATGATAAAAAGATATACATTGCAGCCGGGTGTGGTAGTACACACCTGTGATCACAGGTGTGAGGCTCAGGAGGCTAAGGCAGGAAGATCTCATGTTCAATGCCAGCCTCAGCAAAGGTGAGGAGCTAAGCAACTCAGTGAGACTTTGTCTCTAAATAAAATAAGAAATAGAGCTGGGAATGTGGCTCAGTGATTGAGTGCCACTGAGTTCAGTCCCTGGTACCCCCACCCAAAAAAGATATACATTATTTGTATTTAAGCAATTTTTGAAAATTCTGATACTCTTAATTTTTCTAAAAACAAATGTTTTATTATAAAAAATTATAATCATCTTACAGGGTTTAGTCTATTGGTCATAGTTTATAATTGAATAAAGAATTGCTACTTTCATTTGTTAAGATTTTAGAACAAAATATCATTTAAAAGCTGTTTTGATATATGTTTCTTATGTACCTGAAATGAGCATTTATTTCATACTACTGGCTACTATTAATATTCTATAGTCTTAGGAAAATATGATGCTAATATTAAATTATCTATCATTATAATTTTTATCTCCTTGTTCAATTCTTACTGGGAGTAGAAATTTAAAACCTACATTGTTAAATTTCTTTCTACTTTTGTCAATTTTTAAAATTATTTTTATTCAGCTATTAGGTGTATATCTAATTATCTTTCTTGAGTTTGTGATTAAGAGGTCTTTCATCATTATGAAATTCTGCCCTTTACCTGTAATAACACTACTAAATTGATTTCATTTCACCTGAGGCATGTGTTTGTATCCTTTATCTTTTGTCATCCTTTAGCTCTCAGCATTTTTCTGTATAATTGTATTTGAAAAGCAGCTACCATGATTTATTGAAATGCAAATAGTTCATGGTTGGTTTATACATTTTTGTGAAGTTTGGTAATCTTTGATATTTAACTGGCAGTTTATTCATATATGCACAATTAACTTTTGTAAATCTGAAAATATTCTATTTAACTTTCATTTTTTGAAATATATTTTAATGACTATAGAAACATGTTAACCTGACCATTTTATTTTCCTTCTAGCATTTTATATTGTTGCTGCCTTTTGTTGTGTCCATCATTATATTTTTCTTGGGGTGGGGGGCTGGTACCAGGAATTAAACCCACTGAGCTACAACCACAGTCCTTTCTTATATTTTATTTAGAGACAGGATTTCACTGAGTTTGTTAGGGACTCACTTAGTAGCTGAAGCTGGCTTTGAACTCTGGATCCTGTCTTAGCCTCCACAGTTGTGTCACTGTGTCTGAAGATTCAGTCATTATTCTTATATTTGTTGCCCTATATATAATGTGTATGCTTCTCTAGGTGCTTTTAAGTTTCTGCTCATAATTATGGTTTTCAGCTGTTTTTCTCTAATACCCACATACAGTGCTTGTTTATTCTTCTAGGAATTTGTTGGCCTTCTTAGTTCTGTAAATTGTTTTTCATCAAATTTTAAAATTACATAAACATTTAAAAATTATTATTTTTGCAACTGTTTGTTCTTCATTTTGGAGATTTCAAATACAAGTGATTTAAGACAACAGATATTGTTCCATAGTTCAAAATTGGGTAGATTTATCAAAATATCAGTTTGTCTCTGGGCTCAAATTGGGATAATTTAATTACATTGTCTTCAGATTTATGTTTTTATATGTTTTATATCCAATCTACTGTTTCATATTTTTATTTTAGATATTTTATTTTTTGCTTCTAGTTTTAGTATTTCATCTCTTTGACTTTTCACATATATTATGACATTCCTCATATTTTACCGTTTCTTTTATTATACCTTATTATATTTTTTATATATTTATGTGAGTTATTATAAAGATTTTTTCTGTTTAAATCCAGCATCAGGGTCCTCTTTGTTTCTATTTATGTTGAATATTATTTTTTTACATACTGACCTTTATAACTTATATATTGTGGGGATTCTAGATTCTGTTATCTTCCTATGAAGAATGTAGAGTTTTGATTCAGTAGGCAGTATAATTACTGTAGGCTTCTTTGATGTTTTGTAAGTTTTGTATTAAAGATTTAAAGGCAGATTATTATTTTGTTTATGTGTTAGTCTTGTGATATATATATTTATTTATATAACCTTTATGCCAAGTTTATCATTCTTCTCACAAATTATCACACTCCTAGTGTTTCACTGCAAATTCCAAAATGTTTCCCATCCTCATCTAAGTAGAGCTTTAGTCTTCTCTCCTAGGACCTGAAGTGGCTAAAATCTCTGCTCAGGTATCAGTCTTCAGGCTATTCCATATCTCTTTTTTTTTTCTTACCCCAAAACATTCCCTGTCCTCTGCATGTTTAGTTTAGGCATTAGCTGCATGTTAAACTGTATGTATAAGTACCACCTCTTCTGCGACTTCTTCCATTCCTGGATTTTCTCTTTTCAATTTTCGCCTCTATGAGGGTCCTGAATCCTGACTGTGATTCCTCACCTTAAGACATATGACTTCTGCATAACACAAGAAATAGTGTTAATGTAGAACTTACTTCTTTCCCTTATTTGCTTATATTCTTCCCTGTTTTGTTTGTCTGTTATTGTTTTCCTCCTGGTAATTTGAAGCACGCATTTGAGGTTAGTCAGTAAGTGTCTTTGATCTCCGTTCTCACTGTATGCAGACATGCCTCAAGCCTCCTTTAAATGCAACTTTCTTTAATTGACTTATCCTTCCAATATTTTTGCTTGGATCGGAGGGAGGTAAGAGGGAGTCAGGTGTGGATCACACAGTCAGACCACCAGCAATGGCCCCGGGGTTTTCTTCTTTATTTTGATATATCCAGCCTCCTGAGTCCCTGATCTTCTTTGAATGTCCAGAATTAAATCCCAGTAAAGTCCCCCTTTCTCACTTTCTTGGTTGCTACACCATTCCTCCTGATAAATCCTGTGTGTGTGTGTGTGTGTGTGTGTGTGTGTGTGTGTGAGAGAGAGAGAGAGAGAGAGAGAGAGAGAGAGAGAGAGGTCTGTGAAGAATTGTTATCACCAATATCAAGAGTTAGTGTTACCAAACCCATGCTACATGGCTGGAATCAAAACAAATATGCAGTTTTTCCTTATTAATCTTTACCTTTTGGCAGTTCAAACATTGAAGCATATCTATATGCCACAGTCACTAGTTTTAGTGAGTGAAAGGCCTATTTGGGGGGGAATATATATATATATATATATATTTGTCTCACCAGTATATCTCTTTGGTATCTTTGGTATTTGAGTAATGACCAATATTCAAAAGTAATTATGTGGATATCTTTTGTGGAAATACAAATTTTAAATGTTCCTACTTACTAAATTAACTCCACTTTTTTCTTTATATTTTTCATATCTATTAATAAGAAATGCAAAATTAGACACCTTTAAAGTGGTGAAATATTACTTACTGAAAATGATTTTAATTTACAAATTTCTGAAAGAAACTTCACTTCCATTTTTATACTCAACCCAATAAACATAACAAATAATCATGAAAAGTTGGATTCCTAAGAATGTGAAGTGGTTTTTGTGTACATAAGAAAATAATCAAAGATGGCTTAATCTAATGATAGAACTTTAAAATTGATTGTATATATATTATGAATTATTTTTTTGTCATGTATAACAAATGTAATCTAAACCATATTTCATTTAGTCTAAGGTTTGTCATAAAATATTTTAATCTTAAAAAATAAATTTAAAAAAATGATTCAAAATTAACAAAAACTCTTTTTCTCATAACTGAATAAACCCATTATACCTCAAAATTAATTTAAGCAAAATAATATTGAAGTTTTTTTTTACACTATAGAGTCAGGGAAACACTTAAAAACAATAAAATGAAAGGCCACTAAAATAAAAAGCAATTTTTAATATTTCTCATAAATACACTATATCACAAATACTTTTATTAAATAATAAATAATTGTCTGATTATGCACCATAGGCAAAAATCACATAGGAAGGTCTATTATCAATCTAAAGACACTGTGTTAAGAGTGCCTTAAATTAAAGACAACAAATTATGAGGGTGTACAACCTTTTAGAATTAACTTTATAGAGGTTATTCACTGACAATTCATTAGGAGGTTTAGGGAGATTGAAAGAAATCCAGACAAGGCACACACTCAATTAATTCTAACAGAACTTTTAGAAAGGACAGGAAAATGGTGTCACATATTTCCTGTAATTTTTTTTTCTCACTAGATTTATTTCTATGTCCTGATTGATTAGTCAGCCATTCACACTACATCCTTTGCTGTTTTCTTGAATTTTAAGTCAAATGCAGTGATAGAAAATGTGAAGACTTGTGATTAGAGAATAAAAAGACAACTAGAAGATTTTGAGTAGTTTTAAACCATAGATTGACTATGATAAAATGATGTCCTTTGTAAAGAACAAAAATGCTTTCTCTTCTGGCATACAAGGAGATGTTAAATGTATTTGAGTAGTGGAGAGTTAGGGAAGTTAAAAATAATATTTAAAAAAGCATGAAATACATACACTGACAACTCATTGATAACTATGAGGTGATAAATTGATTCTGTTCTTCTTTGTTGCCATAAAATTTGAATCGATTAATCATAAGGCAAATACAAACTGTGTACTGCCTTTTGTACCTAAGATTGTGGTAATTTTCAAGGTGATTTTCTAGAAAACAGTTTTTAATTATTATGCAATATTACATCAAATAGAAAATACAATCATGAATAATTTTAATAAATAATGAAAAATCACTGTGAATATAAATAAATCTGGATCAATGGTTATGAGTTTTAATAAACATGAGTGTTTGGGTGTGTTATAAATTTTGACTCTTTAAAGGTAATCATATATAAACTAATATATAAAAAGTTAATTATATAGATCAACTACATTTTATATTTTTATACCTATGTACTATTTTTTATGCATAAAATATAACTGGATCAATTTCACTCTCCAATCTCTACCCCACCTTTCCCTTCACCTATCATACTAGTCTGTCTTCTAATTTCATAGAGTTCACCTTTTGTGTTGTTATTTATTTTTCCTTCTATCTTCTACATAGGGGAGAAAATGTACCATAATTTTCTCTTTGAGTCTGTCTCATTTTGCTTGATACTATGATCTCTGGTTTCATCCATGTTCCTGAAAATAACATAATTTGGTTCTTCTTTATGACTGAATAACACTTCATTGTACATATATTCCACATTTCTTCATCCAGTCATCTCTTTATTAAGAACAAACAGGCTAATTTCATAATTTGGTTCTTAGAATCTGTGCTACTATAAACATGGGTAGTATAGTATATCTAAAATAAGCTATATTTAACTCTTTTGGAGAAATACTATGAGTGGAATAGTGAAGTATATGGTAGTTCTATTTTTAGGCTTCTGAGGAATCTTCATACTGATTTCCATAGTGGCTATACCAATTTACATTCCCATCAACGGTGTTTAAGGATTTATTTTTCCCCACATTCTCACCAGCATTTATTAATTTTTTTCTTGATGTCACCCATTCTAATTGGGTTGAGATGGAACCTCAGTGTAGTTTTAATTTACATTTTCCTGATGGTTAAAATTATTGAACTTTATTTCATATAATTGTCTATCATTTATACTTCTTCTTTTCAAAAGTGTGCATTCAGTTAATTTTCTGATTGAAGATTTAGTTTTATGTTGAACTTGTTATTATATCAGCCTTCTTTTGAAGTAGTAGCTAGCAAATCTTTTCTCCCAATGTATCAGTTGTCTCTTAACTCTGTTGTTTCATTTGCTGTGCAGAAGCTTTTCAATTTGATACCATCCCATTTATTGATTCCCTTATTTCCTGAGACATATGTATCTTATTCAGGAAGTCTTTGCCTGTGCTTGTATGTTGAAGCAATTGTCCTATTTTTCTTTTAACAGTTGATAAGTCTCAGGATTTAGTGTTAGGTCTTTGGTCCCTTTTGATTTTACTTTCCTACAAAGTGAGAGATAAGGATCTAGTTTCGTTTTTTCAACATATGTTTATCCAGTCTTCTCAGCACTGCTTGTTAAAAAGGCTGTCTTTTCTCTAGTTTATGCTTTTGGTAACTTTGTCAAGAATCACATGACTGTAGATGTATGGATTTGTCTCTGTAGCTTCTATGATGTATGGTTCATCTAGATATTTCGTTTATGCTAGCTCCATGCTACTTTATTTATTATGGCTCTACGATATAATTTAAAATCAGGTTTTGTGATGCCTAAGCTTTGCTGCTTCTGCTCAGGATGGCTTTGGCTTTTGTGGGTCTTTTGTTCATTGAATTTTAGAATTTCTTTTTTTTTTTTTTCTTCATTTGGTGAAGAACAAAGGAGGGGGAAAAAGACAATTCTAATCTACTTTATTTATTGAAATATTATATTTTTTTCCTTCACAATCTGATCATATAAACTCCACCTCTAACCCCCAACCAGGGTACTCTTTTTCAAAATAATTGGTTTTCAAGATTCTTTATACTTTCATAAAACTTTTAGAATTAACTTGTCAATTTCTACTATTTTTAGAAATTGTTTAACTTTAAAGAAAGTAAAATGGCCTACCTATTTCAGAAAATGCAATTCTGGATATGCATGGGGAAATACTATATGACATTATAGGAACAATTGGCATATTTTAGACTATTTAATTGGATATTAAATATAATTATGTTATTAAATATCTAAGTTTAATCTAAGTTAATAGTACTATTATTGTATTAGATGATTTTCTTAGAGAACAGATGCTGAAATATTCATTTTAGGGGTATCAACATGACTAGGTCTTTAAGAGGAAAATAATTGTAATTCACATAATATATGTAATAATAAATATGACAAAACATGCATGTAGAAGTTTGTAAATCAATTTTAAAAGATGAAGAGGAGGGCTGGGGATGTGGCTCAAGCAGTAGTACTCTCGCCTGGCATGCGTGCAGCCTGGGTTCCATCCTCAGCACCACATACAAATAAAGATGTTGTGTCCGCCTAAAATGAAAATAAAAATAAATAAATATTAAAATTCTCTCTCTCTCTCTCTCTCTCTCTCTCTCTCAAAAAAGATGAAGAGGTAACAATAAAATGAGCAAAGTGTAATATATACTTCACAAAGATAATGTCAGTAAGCCTTTGTTAAGCAGTTCAATTCATTTAAATAATAGAGATTTAACCCACTCAAACACTAGAATGACTTAGAAAAAGAAGAAAGAAAATCCCCAGGGGAGGTGATGATATGAACAAATTCAAATTCTCATAGATTCAGGTTGAACAGCACATGCTGCAAACATTAAAGGAGAATCATAAAAGGAGAAATGAGATATGTCTAGAAATTAGAAGACTAAAATATTACCTAACCATTAAATGTCAACTCAATTGATATCCCTGAATATTTTGGGGAAATGTATTTTGAAATAATTACAAACTTTCAGCTGCAGTGTCACTCAGATTATGCAAAGAAAATGCACAGTAATTTGACAAGGATTGAATTAATTTCTTCTTCCTTCTCATACAATCTCTGTGTATTCTCTTAACCTTCTTGATGCCATTTTTACTAACTTACTTGGAGCTGTGTTTTGTACATGTGAAATACACACATTGTCTAAATACTGGAGGATGTTAACAGAGAATGGAGGGACCTGAATATCTCTTGATCCTGCCCTAAGATGCTCAGAGTCAAAGCTTGGAATTTCAGTAAACCATAAGAAGCTTAATTCAAGGTCATAGCTTTTGCAGTTTTTCTCCTCTTGCTAATGCTCAATATAGTCAAGTTTTTATATCTGTATATTTGCTTGCTTGCACTTTTATAATTATCTTTTGTCCAATAAAACTACTTTTTGAAGACAAAAGATTGTGCACCTAGATTCCTTTTAATAAACACAGTCCAAAGTGAATAAGCAGGATTTATCCTACACTAAGGCTTCTGATATTGTAATACATAAAATTATCTCATATATACTCAGCCCAAATAACCTCTTCCCCACCCATATCTTTCTTTATTTAGTTCTGATTTATGATCTATTATATTAGGAAAAAAAATTCAGATTTTTTTCTGTCATATATTATGGAATTAATCCATACTTGTCCCTCTTAAATAAGACTATGAGCTTTGATATTTTGAGACATTCTATTATGTTAAGAAATATGAAAACCCTTACAAAACATTTTCTTTGTCCCTTTTGTATGTACCTGGAAAGTCTATTTTGGAATCTGAACATTGTTCTTCCTGTTAATATCCCAGGTGCTTGTGACATCAGTGATGGGCTTCTCTTCCTTCTAAGGCTACTCATTCCACCCATGAGTCTTTGAAAAGTGAAAGCACTCATCAAGTGCTACTCATCAGCCTTTATTCTCTTGAACTTTCTACTCTTCCACTCTTCTTCATATAATAGACATGGGCCCAGGTGGATACAAGAAATGAAGATATGTTGTCCAAAGGACACAAACTTTCAGTTTAAGAGATCAAATGCCCAGCAAGATAAGTATAGTTAATAATGACATATTTTGTACTTGAAAATTGCTTTGAAGGTAGATCTTAAGCATTCTCAGCAAACATACATGCACAATTGTAAATATGTGAAAAATATACAATCATTTTATAATACATATGCATCCAAACATCATGTTGTGTACATTAATACATGCAATTTTTAATTATTATTTATAGCTGAATAAAGTTGGAAAAAATAAAATAACATATCACGATTTTCCCCTCCCATTTAATCCTCTTCAAATGCGCCTATCATATCTATTCAGACTGGTTGATTCCTGAAATGCAGACACTCCACACACCCAGCTCAGAGCCTGTAACTTAGCACTTAATTCAATGTTGATTTTTAATCCTGACTTTTAAAAGCAAGTCTTCAATGTTGTTTATTCCTATTTTAATCACTGCACTGATTAAACAGAGATATCACAGCTAAAAATAAACAGGTGAAAAATCTTCCAAACTGATTGAACTATTTTGCTGGAGCTTTGCAAATGTGAACTGGGACACATGTCATATGCATTTATTTATTTATGTTAATAACTAGAAAACCATTTTTTTTACTTACTAGGTGTAGTCTTCCTAGTGTGAATACAAGATATTTAATTAAAACTGAGCAATATCAAACAATATAAAGATTACATGTTCTTTTGTTGAAGCTTTAATGCATTTTAAAATGTAAAAATGCTTTACTATTTGAACCTTTAAATGTCTTCATATAAAAAATACAACATGGAATAACAACATAAAAAAGAAAGAAAATTCATTTAAAGAAATGTTTATTAACACATACTCCTTAAAACTTATTAGGGAAGAGAGACAAATTCAAATCAGTGAAATTTATTCTCATTAGAATCACTTCAAAAAATATCGGTTATGGAAGAGATTGAAATACATGGACAATATTCTATAATTATATGCTTGTGATGAATTTCAGTCATCTCAATTGTATATCCATAGTTTATACAGCTTTACTGCTAATATTCAAGGAATATTTTTCATAAATAATTGCAAAATAAAACACATAAAAATGTTATTGCAAGATCAGGTGCAAAATAAAATATTATAATTATGCAATCAGATACTGAGCAGAAACTTTTGAAGGCTAAATAGACCATTGTGGCTTAGGTTAGGTTTAATAATTTTTTTAAGCAGTTATCTGAAGTCATAGAATAGGTCTTTATGTACAGCACATGAAATAATCAATCTTAACGACCCAGTGATCAAGCATTTCTTCCAATTTGGATAAAAAATCTGAGTTTACAAGTACCTGGCTCTATTTAGCAATCCTAATTTGAGACTCAACGTCTTAATCCTTAGTTTCTTCCATTTATCTTCAACCTGCATCTAAAGTGCAGGACCTGCAGACTTTTTGCAATGATTGCACATATATTTTGAGTCTTCTTTCAATTTTTTTTTCTCAAACAGACACTGAAAAACATCCAGTAGAGAAAAGTATACAGAAAGAAAATTCCCTTTAGCTTAGTGATGTTTCTTCTTTTTATTCCTTTTTATTGATTGATCTGGTTCTTGTCCCAAGCAATCAGTCTCTCAATGTCTTTCAAGTCTTGTCTCAAAACCCCAACTTGACCTAATATTCCTGGTTTGCCACTCGCCCTTTCAAATTAGTTTTCTGTACTCTTTCAATGTTATCCTCCTTAAACACTTAATGGGAAAATGCCCAATTATGTTGATGTCACCATTTTTTAAATACTATTAATAATAAGCCATTCACAATTCAGAGCATCCTCATTAATTTCCACACCTCCAGTTTGTTCATAAAATTTATTTCATTTTATGATAATGAAATATATTCTTATTTATGAGATCTATATATGATGTCACTTTTCATGAGAAATTTTTCACCTGTAAGTCTGTAGTTGCCGCTTCATCTGTGTTCTGTTACTATATATTTATATTGATTTTTTTTTAAATGGATCTTTATTTACTTATATGCAGCGCTGAGAATTGAACCCTGTGCCTCATACATGCCAGGCAAACGTTCTACCACTGAGCTATATTTATATTGTTTTTAACATTTTCTTATCAGTTCTCTTTGAATGTGTTTGAGCATGTATGCACTTGTGTGCAGGCTGTCAAAATAAAAATTTAGTCCCTTTATATTTCCAAAGCCTTAGCACAGTGCAGGAATTTTACACACACACACACACACACACACACACACTTGTTAGAGCAATAAGTACAGATTTATTGTAAGGAGATTAAATTTCACAAGAAAATATTCTAAAGTAAATCCTATTGCCAAAGTACTTGCTATCCATGTAGTTGATTTTAGCAACATATACAAATAATGTGTTACAAGATAATGATTGACACTAGATTCTCTTCTTTTTGACTCTCGGTTTTATATTTAATGAATATATATCGAGAGCAAAATAGATATTATTATTTAACGTTGGTCCTACTGAACATGCATTTCTCTAAAGTTGGAATGAAATAGAATGAAAATAGATCACTAGAGTTAGCACTCTCCAGAGTGTAAAAATTGCTTCTTGAAAATGATGTGTTCAAGGCTATAACCTTCGTTTGTATTCTAGGAGATATAATATGACCAATGAGTGAATCCTAATTTTCTCTCATGTCATTTCACTCCTGCTAATGTGTGCTTCATCTTGACTGTTTTCATGGTGAATAATGCTGGAATAATAGAGTACGCATTCTCTTTCGACTTTCTGGTCAAGGCTAGAAATAGAGGCTCTCATTTTAGCTTCCCATAAAGCTGAAAAGAAGCAGAGTTTGCATTTATGTCAAAAGGAACTTTATAGGATAAAAGATAGCTGAAACGTGTGAATTGTGATAAGAATGGCCTCTTCTGTGGCAGGAACATTCCTAGCGGCTTTACTGCTAACATTCTTTCCCCTTCTGTGGATCAGAAAATTTAGAGGAAATGAAATTTCATGTTGGTATTCAATTTAAATTGCATGTGAGCATCCCAGGTCCATCCTTATTGTATTTACACTGGGCACTTGAATCACTTTAGGACTTGCAAGGCTCAAGAGAAAAAATTGTCTTATTTATATTTATACAGGTGTTCAGGGCAAGATCAACGTTGCAAATGAGTTCTTTTTTTTAATAAATAAGGCCTAGTTTTTGTAAATATATGTAAAGAAAATTCAGTGAAGGCAGGTTCTCATTATTAATGCATAAATTTCAGAAGGTACTGAATTATTCTGCTCTGTTTCTTTGGAAAATATTCCAATGATTATTTTCTATGCTAGCTTTAGTTTAATAAGCCTGACAAGTATAATATGACTGGAACAAAGCAGCTTAATCATGAATATCCAAGCAAAACTATTCTTGAAAAAAAAATTATACAGTACATAGAATAAGATGTATCATGTGTATGGATATATTTAGACACAATAAGACTGTTTTTACTTAAATTTCAGATCAGGTAAGTTATTAGAAAATTGTAAATAAACCTATTAGGATTATTGGTTGCTGTGAAACAATATACATTCTATCATTTCTTTATATAGTCAATGAAAAAATTAATTGATCAGAAAGTACTGTAAGGCCGATTACTATAATTTAAACTATATATATATATAATATATATATATATATATAATATATATAAATATATATATATAATAATATATATATATAAAGAATAATGTTTAGTAGAGTCTTGACATTTTTATAAAATTAAAAGAAATTTCACACATCACACATTATTAGAATTCAGGATTTATTAGTATATTTTTAATTTATTGTAATTAAAGCATTTGAAAAAATTCATTTGAAATTTATAAGTCCTTAAAATTAGTTTTGTTATGAAGAACTTTTGAAAATAGTATGACTTACATTAAAAATTTTATATTCTAGCCAACACAATTTCAGTATTTAACCAACAAAGAAATCAGCAGAAAACAGAAAAAATAATTCTAGAATTCTTGATTTCAATAGCAATAAATAAATATTTTATTTAATAAAATATTAAACAAAATAATGAGTATACATATCAGGGAATGTGAATTTTTGAAATCTCGATTCCAATCCAATTAAACTCTGAAACTATAAGTTGAGTGTCTGTTAGTCCCAAGGCCTATATTAATAAATTCCAGATTTATACTGAATGTTTATAAGATGTGCCCAATCATGAATAACAAAAATATATTTAGACAGGCAAAAACTAATTTTGAAAACATTTAAGTGAGCACCAGCATCTTTTCTTGCAGGATTTAATTTATCTAACTTAAGTTTTTAAATATTTGAAATAATCACCACCAAGTTCTGGCCAATTAACATGGACCAGATTTTTGTCTTCACTGATCATCACCATCATCAATAATAAAATTTAGCTCTTCTTCAACTCATCAAATGAACAAGTTTGATACTTAGTGAATTTTGGTGCATTTTAACTATGAGTATCCAAGGACTGAAACAACAGAAACTTATCCACAAAATATATTCTTAAGAATACCTGCAGATACATGTGCAAAAAATGTTCATGATAGTATTCAAAACAGTAACTAATGAGAACTGCATAGGAAGGAACTAAATTTCCAATTATGAAAGATTACTAAACAGGAAAATGAATAATTCCTTCACTGTAAAGCATGAATATATGGAATTTTTCAAATTATATGATAAACTATGAGTCTTTGTTTTTAAGAGAAAAGTTCAGAACACTTTTTTAAAAAATTAGGATAGAAAATAACATCAATTAACAGTTGCATACTTTTAACCTAAGATATATAATACTGTGTATTTCAATTCAGTGAAAATAAGTCGCATGTTACAAAATTACATATAAGAGAATGTGAGGGGAAAGGAAAAAAAAAACAAGGGAGAGAAATGAATTACAGTAGATGGGGTAGAGAGAGAAGATGGGAGGGGAGGGCAGGGGGGATAGTAGAGGATAGGAAAGGTAGCAGAATACAACTGTCACTAGTATGGCAATATGTAAAAACGTGGATGTGTAACCGATGTGATTCTGCAATCTGTATACGGGGTAAAAATGGGAGTTCATAACCCACTTGAATCAAATGTATGAAATATGATATGTCAAGAGCTTTGCAATGTTTTGAACAACCAATAATAAAAAAAAATAAAAAAAGAAAAACAGTTACTAATATGGCATTATGTAAAAATGTGGATATGTAACCGATGTGATTCTGCAATCTGTATTTGGGGCAAAAATGGGAGTTCATAACCCACTTGAATCTAATGTATGAAATATGATATGTCAAGAGCTTTGTAATGTTTTGAACAACCAATAAAAAA
>NW_025999961.1:10779177-10807231 GCF_001458135.2 Marmota marmota marmota
ATATATATATATATATATATATATATATATATATATATATATATTTGTTGGGCACCATGTGATGTCTCAATACGTATTTACATTATATAGTATAAAAAGTTATTTTCTTAATATGTTTACATAGAGCCTTTATGCTAAGGAAAAATTAATATTTCTATCATATTTTGTATGATGTAAAACCTATTCAGGGGCTGGTGTTGTGGCTCAGTGGTACAGTGCTCACTTAGCATATGTGAGGCCCTGGGTTCAATCCTCAGTACCACATAAAATTAAATAAATGAAATAAAGGTATCATGCCCATCTAAAACTAAAACATATTAAAAAAAAAAAAACCTCTTCAGACATGGCCCCATCTCCCTCATTAAGTTCAAGACACTTTTCCTGCCAAAGATGAGTTCCCCAACTTTACTGATATGCTTATTAATGTCATATCATGCTTCTTATACCACCAGGTATGTTATAAGTGATGTGTTCTATGTTAAGTGTCTTGAATCATTTTCCATGTATTAGTTTTCCATCTACTTAAAATAATTCCTGTTCATTTTTCATTAGTTAGCTTTTCATCACAGTAACCAAACTATCTGACAAGAACACCTTAGAAGGCTCACCCTTTCAGTGATCTCAGTACATAGTTGGCCAGCTTCATTGTTCTGCATCCAGTTTGAGGAAGAGCATCTTGGCAAAAAGGGGTTGCTCATGGCAACTTGGAAACAGAGAACTAGAGAAAGTTGTGGTAAAAGGATATGATACAGTATCCATGGGTATGACCACAGGGACCTACTTCCCCCAGGCATTCCCTACCTACCCACAGTTACCATCCAGTAATCCATTCTAATTACTAACTCATTGAATGGAATAATTCATTGATGAAATAAAAAATTGCCTAAAAGTTCCACCTTTGAACCTTGGTGCTTTAACCCATGAGCTTTCTGGGGGGATATTAAATATATAAACCATAATGTCATTTTTCAAAGTTTACCTCATATATCATCAATTTCAGAAAGTTTTTCCTGGGTTTATTATGGTAAAATATATTAAAAAATGTAAGAATATATCATCTCATAATCTTGTATTTTTCTTGTTTTAGATGTTTATCATCCCATGACATTGTGAATTTTATTAATTTTATATCTCAGAAAATATATTGTATGCTCCGTGGCATGTGCAAGGGTCTATAATTTTTGTGAAATGTATATACAAAAGGTTTGTTTTAGTCAGCATTTTTGCTGCTGTGACTAAAGGATCTGACCAGAACAACTATACAGGAGGAAAGGTTCATTTGAGGACTCAGGGTTTCAGAGGTCTTAGTCCATAGAATACTGGCTCCATTTCTCAGGGCTTGAGATGAGGCTGAAGATAATGGAGGAGTGTGTGGCAGAGGGAAGCAGCTCACATCATGGTGAACAAGAAGCAGAAAGAGAGACTCCACTCTCCAGATACAAATATATACCCCATAGCCATGCCCCCAATTAACCACTTCATCTAGCCACAACCCACTTGCTTCCAGTTACCACTCAGTTAATTCCATTGGGGATTATTTCTCTGATTGGGTTAAGACTCTTACAATCCAGTCATTTCTTCTCTGAACCTTCATGCATTATCTCACACATGAGCTTTGGGGGGAACACCTCATGTCCAAACCATAACAAGGTTATAAGAACCAAAGACAAACAAAAACAAAAGCAATGTTTTAAAGAAATTAGTGTAATTTAAAATAAGATAGTATGAGAACCTTTGTTTCTCACCACCAGAACATGTACCCCATTAGGAAAGCATTATAATTTGTGTGGTTATTGTTATATTTTTATTTCCTAACAAAGTTTCTATAATACATTTTAATATCTGATAAATGAATGCATTCATAAGTGTCCTTTCTAAGGAAGCAGACAATTCAAGCAATTAAGTAACTTTTTTCATGACATGAACTTAAAAATTATGTTAAAATGATATAATTTTAAATTCTAGTGGAGGAGTATAAGCAGAATTCACCAGATACCTGGTCTTTATACTCATGAGCAAGGCTTCTGCTTAAGAGGGACCTACTCAGATAAATGTGGAGGTGATAACAGAGGGAGGAACTAAGTGGCAAGATAACCAAATGTAGAAAGAGAAGAGAGAACACAATAGAAGAAAAACCAAAACAATGAAAGAGAATGAAGGGACTGATACCTGAGAAAGGCACATGTTTGAGAAGTAAAATATGGCCTAATAATTCCTGGGAGAGTCCTGAGTGTATGAATAAGCAGTGGCTAATGGGAGAACCAAAAAATGCAACATCACAAAAGTTAAGCAAATTTGCAGTGAGCAATTATGCAGCCAAAATGTGAGGAAATCTCTCAAGAGCATCAAGAGAAAAACTGAAGAAAACTAGTAGAGACCTCTCATTTACTCTAGGGGGAAAAAAGTACAAAGATGTAACAATTATAGATAAAACATACAGAAATGAAAGTGTATTATTTGGATAGGTAATTAGAGGAAATCATGGGATATGTGTTTAGAGGAGCAATTTGAGTATGGATTGCATCATTCGCTGTTTCTGAGGAAAGGAATCTTGAGACAGCCTTTCCATGGGGAAAGCTTATCTGTTGGTCCTTGAGCAAGACCATCTAGGCAATGAAGGACTTATTCAAGTTGGACAGAAGGAACATTTGAACTTCTATATGATGACGGAAGTCAATCCACTGGTGAACTTTGAGGTGGAATTATTCTTCAAGCGAGGCAAGCAGATAGCTTTACTGCATGTTGGGACTCGCAGAATTAAGGTGTCAACAGTACCTCAGAGTTTTACTTAAAACATATTTCATTTTGTGATAGAGAAATTTAAATGTGTTTCGTTTAACCCATTAAGTTCCAAGTTTTGAATTTTGTGAAAATTTTAATGAAATTGACATGGGTGCATTAAAATCGTAATATAGAGCTTATGTGTTCTTTACATATTTGCATACATATGGGCATATATTACCCTAAAAACTCATTTACCTATTACTTTTCTCAAAAGATTAAATTCTAAAATCATAATGTTTCCTACAAAAATTATCATAAGTGGTGTGTTTGTTGCTGGATTTAAGTTTTTATATGTGTCCAACATTTGGGATGCTGAGACTTAATAAGTTAAAGGAAATATCACAGGTAAAAATGCTGGAATTCATCATTCTCACTAATAAATCTCCTCATTGCCTGTCACTGTAAAATCAATAAACTAGTGAGAATAAAATTTCGTAACTGAAGGTTTTAGCAAAATAGAAAGAGTTTGGAATTTTGCTGAATCAGAAGCTCCTTATCTTTTACTAAAATACAAAACAAAACAAAACAAAACAAAAACCACAAACTCTAAAACAATTTAAAAAATAAAACAAAAAAAACCAGTTTCTTAAATATAACCACTGTACAAAAACTGATTCATGAAAGTAAAATACTTCCATTAATCAATCAACATACTGCTTATTTTTATGAGAATAGAGAGAGATGAACCCAGAGAAAATAGCACATACTCTGTAGCCTTACATATTTTTGATGTTCATACCTATAAATTTATTGAAGAAGATATAATGATTCACAGTACCAAATTCCTAGAGAGTAGGAAAATTGTTTTCTTAGGGTGTCCCAGAAATCTGGTTTCAAATTCAGAATTGAAGAATATTTCCTGTTTCCTAACTTCTATAACATGTGTTTGTGTGTTGGGCCAGGGTGGGGGTGCAGGTATTAGTCATCACACAAGCTTGCTTTAAATTGAACATAAGTTTTATAAAGATAAGAGAGCTCTTTCCTGAACAAGAACTAAACCATAAAGTAACATGACAATTCTATTACAAAGCCTGTGAAAATACTAGTCACAAATATACTAGATTGTATTTCACATGAGCACTCATATATTTTTTTTTTTTATTTTATGAAAGATTATAGTGTTTATCTGCATGGAGCTTCATGTAATTGGTAAAAGCTGTTCATGATAGTGAGATAAGTTATTGTCTTTTCTAAATTTATTTTAGGATTTATTCTTAAATGTTTTCAAAATGTGAATCTGTGTTATTTATTTTTATTAATCTTTAAGTTCTGATAAGATCAATTTTTCACCTCCTTATTTTGTGATTCAATTAATGTTCATTGAGTTACCTAATCTCTGGGGATCAAATCATACTGTCTATATTGAAATGACTCATAATTTTTTAAAAAATATCAAAGCCATAATTTACTCTTTGCACTAATGTTCTTGGAATTCATGATAAAGACCTGTTTAAATTTGTACCCATTAATCTAGCAAAACAATGAAAGAAAAACTCCAATTTATCTATTTCAGAATCTTTTGGAATATGGCCAATGTTAGCTCTTCATTTTTTTTATTTGGTGTTTATATTACAATATTTTAGTAATCTCTGAATTTATGTTCTGGTTGTGCTAAAATATCAGCAATGAATGGTTACCATAATAATAAACCAGGAAAAATAAAATTGGTATTTGATATCTTCATGTGCATGTTTGAGAGATTCTAAAACATAATTATTTTATCCAAAATCAACTTAAAATGACTCCAGCACAGTAGAGTCAAATGGGACTTGGGCCAGAAGCTTGATTCCCTAATAACTCAGAAAAATGTAAATTATTTTATTATAGTGTCCTTCTCTAGTTCTTTTACATTTTCCTCTGGGATAAACAAACATTATTTCTCTAAAAAGACAAAAATTATAAGATAAAAAAATGCATTATCACCAGTACTAAATGATCAATTCTAATGTGATTTAATATGTAATTACCAAGTATAGCTTGGTATCTATCTATCTGTACCACAGTATTTTTTACAAATAAGATTAGAGAATAATTTGTACCTTCTTTTATATTCTCATGAAGTCAAATTAACTAGTTCAAAAAGAATAAAATTTTCTGTAAGATAATATATTGACTTAGCTGGCAGGAAGCTTCTTTTTATAAAGAATATAATGTTTGGGGGGCTGGGGTTGTAGCTCTGTAGTAGAGAACTTGCTTAGCACATGTGAGGTTCTGAGTTCAATCCTCAGCACCACATAAAAATAAATAAAGAAGATAAAGGTATGTGTCCATCTACAACTAAAAAAAATTGAAAAAAGTATAATGTGCTTAGAAAAGAAGTTTGATAAATATTGAGATGAGCAGGATTGAAACTAACAAAAGATAGTAGAGAAGAGAAAGGTCATTTCCATTTTATTGGAGAGAGACATAACAGAATACAGAGGTTGAGGAGGCCCACAGTGACAGAAGACCATGCCTTATGTGAGGGAGGGTCAGTGTGAGTCAGCAAGAAAACTCTGACATTTGGTTGTGAAATGGACTTCACATAATAAACAGTGCTATATCTGAGGAGTGGTCAAAGTGACTCCAGGCTAGTGTTTCCAAATAATAAGGAAAGTTTTCTTCAACACTAGAAGTTGTGTGAGAATTTTTTAATAGGTATGTTGAGTGTTTGGAGTAGAAGTTTTAGTAGATTGATATCTTTTAAAATTTTACTTTATAGAAAATTTATTTATTTAATGCATTCAATTCATAGTACATATATACAGGATAATTTTTCATGTCTCTGGTTGTACATAAATTAGAGTCATACCATTAATGTCTTTATATAAGTACCTAGGGTAATTATGTTCATCTCATTTCACCATGTTTCCTATCCCCATACCCCCTTTCCTCCCCTCCCTTCCCTTTTCCCTATCTAAAGTTCCTGTGTTATTCCCATGTTCCCCCCATCCCTATTATGAATCAGCATGCACACATCACAGAAAACATTCATCATTTGTTTTTTGGGGATCGGTTAACTTCACTTAGCATAATATTCTCCTACTCCATCTATATACGTGCAAATGCCATGATTGTATATTATTTTAATGCTGAGTAATATTTCATTGTGTTTATATATCACATTTTCTTTATCCATTCATCCATTGGAGGACATGTAAGTTGGTTCCACAATTTAGCTATTGTGAATTGTGCTGCTATAAACATTGACGTGGCTGCGTCCCTTTAGAATGCTGTTTTTAAATCCTTTGGGTATAAACCGAGAAGTGGGATAGCTGGGTCAAATGGTGGTTCCATTCCAAGTTTTCCAAAGAATCTCCAAACTGCTTTCCATATTGTTTCCACCAATATGATGTTGCCTGGAATGCCATGGAAAACAGGCAAGAAAAGAGGAGTAAATGCAAGAGGTCAAAGATTTACAAATTATTCAGAGAATATAGAAGGGTTTGTAATTCAGTGAGAGATAAAGAAAAGATCTATACAGTTTTATGTAGAATTGTAAGTGGATAGAAGATGCCAAATATTACTAAGTTTACAACCAGAATGATGCTATATATTTTAAAATATATTAACCATTGAAATCTGTTAGTCAAACACATTTTTATTAAACAGAGGACTAAAGTCAACAGATCTGTTGTACAATATGGTGACTATAGTTAATAACAATGTTCTGCATTTGAAATTTGCTAAGAGATTTGATGTGAAATATCCTCATTCCCAGAATAGAATGTTTGAGAAGAGATGTTAACCAGTTTCATTTAGTTATTCCACAACCTGTGCATTTACCAAAACATTACATTATACACTGCAAATATATACAATTATACTTGCTAATTTAAAAAATACATAAGTTGATAAAATTAATGAATATCAGTCATTAATCATTATTGGCCAGAGGAGTTGGTGATCAACTTTAGAAATGGAGGAGGAAGAGAAGAGTAAGAGAAGCAATCGACTGAGCAAAAAAACAAAATCAAGATATTATAGCACAAATCATCAGTCAATTTTTGTGCACTTTTGATTGGGTATTTTTGAATTTTTCTTTTACATATAGTTAAGTAGCTTCTTGATTTGATTTAGGTATTTTATATTACTATCAATAACAGTAAAGAAACACCACATGGAGGTAAAAACTCATGAATGCCCAGATTTTCAAATTTGTAGAGTATTACATTTACACTAACAATTTTCAGATTTTTTTTAGAACTAATTTTTCATGTCTGTGGAGATATTTAAAACATACATTAAATGATATTTTGATTATGATTGTTTAAAACTTATTTGGAATATAGTAATACAGATTCAGAAATATATTTATTATCAAGCATTTTCAATAAAATGATTTCTTAAATGACAAGTGAAAATATACAAAGCTGCAAGATCCTAAATAAGTTGTGTTTTATAAGTATCTACCAGTTGTTAAAATAATGGTACTCTGATTTTACTTCCTAATTGAACTATTAATACTATCCACATTTTAAAAAGTGATTTGTCCTTCTATCAGTAAAAATGACCAATGACAGACTCCACAGAAAGTCTCAATATCATAAGTATAATAATAATTCAAAAGTCTAATATGTTGTCTACACCTTTCAGGTGTGGATTTAGAAATGACATGAGGGATAAACTCTTTATGTATATATGCAAATTGTCTTCATCTTATTCTCAAACTGAATTCATAACTTGCAGTATACAGAATACAATTTCAATATAATTCATCCATAAAACACAGCATTGATCACTTCTTTATCTTTAATGTCCAGGGCCACTGATGAGAAGTCTATGATTTAGATAATGTAAATTCCTGAGCAGGTGATTTTTATTTACCCTTCATATAAACATTTTTGATGTCTTCTTTTTATGCAGTATCATGAAATTTCATGGTTGCTAAAGAGAAAGAGATTCAAATGAGAAAGTATCAAAGTGTCATGGTTGAACACTTTGTGTTTTGAAATATTACTAACAGAATATCAACCATTTTCAAGTGCACAATTCTGTGGAATTTAGCACATTTTTAGTGCTTTATAGTGATCACCTGTAATTTCAAGACATTTTCATCACCCGCCAAAAAATCTTCCAGCCTTAGTTACCCCTTCCTCAGCCATTAGCAATCATTAACTTGTTTTCTGCCAACATATACTTACTTGTTCTGGGCAGTTCATTTAAATTGAATGATAATTAAAAGTCCTTTTGCTTCTGGCTTCATTGATTTAGCAACATTCTTTTGAAATACATAACAGTATTTCATTTATTTTTATGATTGTATAGTGCTAATCCGTTGTATGAATATATATCATTTTGTGAAGCCCTTCATCCATTGTTGGGTCTTTGGTTCCTCTTTTTTGGTGAATAACGCTGATGAACATTCATGCTTTCACATTTTTGAGGATATATTAGAAAGAATAGTTTTACCACATCAAATTATAACTCTGTTTAATATTTTGGGATAGTAGCAACCTGTTTTTCACAGTAGCTTACATTCATACCATTGTTGTACAGGTATTTCAATTTCCTCAAAATTTTTCAAGGACTTGTTATTTGTTTTTGTATGTCTATTCTGCACGAAGTGGTATCTCATTGAGGTTTTAATGAACATATTTTAAATGAGTGAGAATGTTAAAAATTTTTATGTATTTGGTCATCACTTATCTGTCTTCTTTTGGCAAATGTCTATTCAATTTTTAATTAATTTTCTCAATTTTATTGTAATCTTTACATTATAGAGTTATAAGAGTTCTTTATAAAATGGATATTAGGCCTGTATCCAATATATATTTTCAAATATTTCTCTTCATTATGTAGGTTATACCTTATCTTCTAGGTAAACTATTTTGATGAACTGAAGTTTGTGCATTACTTTAAATGTAGTTAAATTTATATAGGGTTTATTTTATTTCTGATTTTGATGCCATATCTAAGATTCTATTGACCAAGCCAAAGGCTTAAAGGTTTATCTTTGTTTTCTTCTTAGATTTTTTTTTTAAATTTTGATATTAAAATACAGATCATTGTTTTATTTTGGGTTAATTCTTGGTACCATTCTATTTTCATCTTTACTTTTCTCCAGATTTTCTTAACAATATTACTGTTTGTTTCTTTAGTGCTTAGATTGTTCCTGTAGTTCTATTTGTCCTCTTTTTTATAATCATTATTTTATAATAGTAAATGGAAAGTATACATAATAGACTGACTAAATAATTTACAATTTGTATAAAAACCATTTAACTTTCATTGTATTGATGCAGTCTGTTCAGGGTTCACTGTGCTGACATTAGCTTAGTTATATTAAAATCACTGGTGACTTAAAATATATTATGATAATTTTTATTTGCTTATATTTCTAACTGCTGTTACTATCACTATCCCTCATCTATAGGTGAACTTCAGCTTTCTGCATCTTCAGGATGCACACAGAATGGCATATTTTATCGCAGGGGATTAGAAGGTGCATCTGGAGCACAGGCTTTAGTTAAACAAACAAAGGAAACATGAGTTTCATAGCAAGTGCATCTCTTCTTTCAATCTGGATGTAAACAATCTTTTTTCCCCCATAATGGTTACATTGGAAGAGGCACAAAAGCTAACCAACCAAAGATGCCGCTTCGTAAACTGTTCTTTGATTAACTCTATCATTGTTCATCATTCTTCTCATCTTTCCCTTTTCTGTTATTTTTTACAGGTTCTAATATACTTTTAAGTATGCTTCATCCCTCCCCAAAGTATTCTTTGTTGCTCTTGTTCTCTGAACTTTATGTCTTAATGAAAAGATCCATCCCACCATTTGCTCTGATCAAGAACTTGGCTAAAATTTGTCCTCATATCTATTATCAGTTAAAGTAACCTTTAAGTAAAATCCATATATAAAATAATGAGAATTTCTTTAAGGTATAAGAAGTGCCAAAAAATATTCCCTTTTGGAGATGCAGATATGTTTGAAATGCAGTCTGCATAATGCCTATAGCTGTCCATCAAACTTGTCACTGAAGGAAAAAGAAAACTTTTATGTAATTCCAAAAATTCATTTGAATATCAATTCAACAAGGTAAAGAAAATCTTTAAGAAGAGGTTTTATTATTTCTAATTTATATTTTATTTATTCACTTTTTATTTAAATACAGCTCATTTTATTTTTATGTTTTAACACAGACATAAAACATAAAAACTGTACATATATGTGGAATACTATATAATGTTGCAATGTGTATGCACTGCATATTTATATTGAGGTATATATATTTATCTTAAATATTTACAATTTCCTTATGCTGAAAACATTTAAAAATCTTTTCTTATAGAATTTTAAAATATGCAGTATGCTATTATTATCCATTGTCACTCTAGCATACAATAGCACACCAGGACCCCCACTTCCATCTAGTATTTAATATTCACGTAGCAAATGTTTCCCTTTCCTATTTTTTCCAGCTTCTAATAATACCCACTCTACTCTCAATTTTCATAAGATAGATTTTTTAGATTCTTTCTATGAGTAAGATCACATAGTAGTTGTCTTTCTTTGACTGGTTTATTCACTTAACATAATTGATTCCATTTATAGCTGT
This sequence comes from Marmota marmota marmota, assembly GCF_001458135.2. Lineage (NCBI taxonomy): Eukaryota > Metazoa > Chordata > Mammalia > Rodentia > Sciuridae > Marmota > Marmota marmota. The sequence continues at coordinate 10,789,503 of NW_025999961.1, forward strand.
TTAATTACAAATGGAAGGATTTCATTGTTTTCTTTTCTTTTGACTGAATAATACTTCATTGTGTGAATGTACACACATTTTATTTATCCTTTTATCATGTGATGTACACTTAGTTTTTTTGCATTCCTTGACTATTGTGAATAGTGCTTCAGTGAACATAGGAATATAAATGTCTCTTCAACACACTGATTACATTTCCTTTGTATATATACCTAGGAATGGATTTGTTTAATCATATGGTTGGCTTCTGAATAAAATTTCCAAAAACATTTCTTAAGAGAATTATAGTAAATACTTCTTATTAATAATATATAATGTCTCCACAGTGCTCTTAAAACAATTATCAAACATGATTAAATGTTTTACAGAGGATTTTATTTCCTTGGTGTTTTAAATGAAAATCAAGTGTATAATATTAAAATCAACTAAATAAAGGGACATTTTTGAAGAAATTTGTAAGTTCAGTAAGAAATTAGAGGTACAGATTTAATCCCATGAATTCTGACACAGTATTTTAAAGAAAAAAAAAACTAAAACTATGTAGAAAGATGGGAAAGTAGTTGAATGACCACATAGTGAAATTGAAAAATTAAAGCAAATAAACATGTTGAAAGGTAACTGCATTGCAATACACCCATGGTTGTAGCTAATGCTCACTGAGTGCTAACCGTAGCCTAAGCAATATTTCAAACATTTTGTATATTTAACAAAGTTCATTGCTAATGTTAAGAGTGTTTGATATTATTATTTTATCTTCATTGAAGAAATAGAGATATTAAAATATTATATGATTGACTCAAATAATGATCGTTAAATCTAAGATCTTGGATTAGAATCTAGTGTGTCTCTCTCTAAAACACATTCATTTATCAACTACACTATATTGAAATCCAGATAGCTCAGTGTATAGTATATCAGCACTATATCTGCTAATTGTAGAAAGACTAGTGTAAGAAACTCATGTGAAGGTGTGTGATAGGCAAAATGATGGTCCCTAGGACTGAGTTTGTGGCTCAGCGGTAGAGCACTTGTCTAGCACATGCGAGGCCCTGGGTTCAATCCTGAGCACCACATAAAAATAAATAAATAAAGATATTGTGTCCAACTAAAAAAAATTTAAAAAATGATGGTCCCTAAACATTCCTGTATCCAAAATCTCAAATATCTATTTCTGGTACATTTTATGGTGAAAGAAAATTGACTTTGCTAATCAAGTGACCTTGTGATTCAAGAGCCATAGTGAAAAAAGGAAAGAGAGAGAGAGAGCGAGAGAGAGAGAGAGAGAGACTATCACTAAGAAGAAGATTCAGAGAGATATGTGAAGATTACAGAAACTACTGTTTGCTAGTTTTGAAGACAGTAGAAGAGGAGAAGGGGACTATGAAACAAGGAGTCCAGTTAGCTTCTAAAAAATAAATTTTAAAAAAACAACCAAAAAGCTTCATTATTCCTACAAACTCCAGAAAGGAAGGCAGCCCTGATAACACTTTGATTTTAGCTTAAGTAGAATTGTCAAACCTAAGGATCTGTTTGTATTATACTATATTTATGTTGCTTGAGGACACTAACATTATCATTTGTTACAACAACAATGAGAAACTAATAAAATTAATACAGGTATAAATAAGGTCTTTTCACAATTATAATATTTCACTTGAGTTTTAAAGAAATACCAGAGAACAATACTTCAAAGAAGTAAGAAGAAGAATTTCAGATAGTGAAGTAATGTCTAAGAAGAAATTTGAGGCAACAGTTAAAAATGGAATTAAAATAATTGAATAATAAAGAACAGTGAGTTTGGTTTTAATTTACATTGAGGACTAGCTCATTATGACAACAGTCCACTATAAGCAATTTAAACTGAATTTTATAAAGATACACATGACACAGTATTTATTGTATGAAACTGTATAATAATTATTGTAATTGTAAAAGTTTTTTTTTTTTTCTTGTACTGTAATCTTAACCATTCTCTTCACTGTGTTAGGGGACTTCTGAAAATCCAAAGAGTGGTAACATAAATTTTTAAGAAAGGAAAAAATTGGGCAGTTGACAAAACACAAAGCTTTAAAGTATCTTGAATTCCAGTTGGAGATAATTAATCTTAAAATCTGATAAATAATCACAAGATAAGGGAGCCATAGAAAATATTATTAGTAATTGGAACTTGCATATCTACGGAAAGGAATGAAGAAAAATTGTGAATAGTAGAAAATCTTCCAGAAAATACCTTTCTACAAAAAAATTTCACACAATCATGAACAAAGTAATAAATGTGTCACCCTAACTTAAATGCTATTGCCAAATTATGTTGAGATCCATTATTCAACATAAAGAAAGTCATCATATGGTTTGTTTAATAAATGAGGAGGAAAATTACGACTAGATAAATTTTTGAGGTAAGGAGAAGTGAACTAACATGAGTTCATGGAGGCCTTGGTAAAATTTTGCTAATGTGTGTGCATGTATTTGTGTGTGTGTGTGTGTGGGGGGGTGTATGTGTGTGTGTGCGCGTGTGCATGCATGCTACTGGTAGTTAAAAGTCATTGGTGTATTTTAAGCAAGGGAGTCTAAGAACTTGCTCATATTTTGAGAAAAAAAAAACTTTGGTTGTTATGAATGACGTGGATTCTAAAGAAGAAAAAGAAAGGAAGAGCAGTCAAGACACCCTAGAAGTAATTCAAGAGGTCATAAATGATCAAAATGGTCATAAGTGGTTTGCACTAAATTGTTTGCAGAAGAGATGAAGTCATAGGATTTGCTGATGGATTAAATGAAGGATGGGAGAGGAAGAGAACAAACAATTTTAACATGATCAGTCTTGAAACTGAAGTGCAACTTGTAAACATGGGATGTGTTGGAAAAGGAAATGTGCAAGGGCAAAGACTGGGTGGCCCAGAGAAAACAGAAGATTCTAATTTGGGCATTGCTATGCTTTGGATATTCTTTGATTATGTCCAACAAAAATTTATATATGATAAGCATGGTGCTGCTTACGGCAGTGTTAAAAAGTTGAACTTTTAAGAGGTAGTGCTTAGTGCAATGGAATTAAGTCATTAGGGTTGCTGCACTCAGAAGGTATTGACAACATTCCTGAGACTTGTTATTCTCTGTGAAAGAAAGTTACTGTAAAAGAGCAATGCTTGTCTCTGCCTGCTCTAAGGATTCCTTTCTTACCACATAATTTCTTGTTTTGGCCCGTTTTTCCACCAGGATGTCAAACAACATGATGTCATCCTGTCAGGGATACTCTTGGACAAGCCATCACCATGCGGCTTGGACCTTTATCGATCAGCACTGTGAGGCAGATAAATCTCTTCACTTTATATACAACTCAACCCCAGATACTTTCTATGGAAATGGAAAGTGGACTAATATAGCCACATATAATTTTAAATTATTTATTTGACACATTGTGGATATAAAAAGCAAAGATAAAATCTCAGATTCAAAAAGACTGAAAAGTTTAGGATGTGGATGTGATTGTGAGACTCATTTGATATAACTGATACTTAAATCTATTTGGTAAGCTCTTTATGGATAAACTATAAATAGAATACAAAGATAAGGACCCTTATGTTTGTGTAATAACAAATTCATTAAGGCGATATCCATGGTAATATACAGGAGAAAATGCATTGTGAATATAATTGTAGAGTTCACATGCGTAAGTTTTACTTTTTTAAAAAATTATTTTGAGGCACAACAGGAAATATTTAATAGAATAACAGTCACATTTTCAAATTCACTGAGCAATAATAGAATCAAAATTATATAGTGTCTCTGTAAAAGCCAAATTATTGCCTCATTATGCTTTCTGAAGAGGAGTGGTTGATATACAACAGACTATAAACTTTAATGTTTTACAATAAAAATGAAGGAAAAACATTGCAGAAAAATAAAGGCTTCTCTAAATCCTAGGATTTTCTGAAGTTAAAGTGAAGCATCCAGAGAAGGCAGTATGTTTAATGCTGAGATAGCTAGACTCTCAATTATGTAATATGTCTCCTAATTACATTTTTGCCTAATTTCTTTTAGTTTTATGAATTGTCTTACCATCCAAATTACAAATTTATTTTCTATTAAAATCATGTATTCTTTAAGTAATGACACATTTGGTTCAATGCAACAAGAATTATTCAAGAATTGCAAAATTTCCAAGAATTTGTGAATTTCCCCTTGTCTTTTAAGTTGAGTCTACACCTTTGAAAATACAAGTTTATTGGGCACATTTGAATCAACCTAAAGCCTTTCCAGTTACCCATTTTCAATAGTAAAAGTTTGAAAATAGCACTGTTCTGAGTGTAACATGTTCATAACAAAAATGATATATTGAGTCTTTCTGTACATTGATAACAAACATAACACTAAAAAAATGCTTGAATGTAAGAGATATACTCATGGATATTGTAAGAAGGAAAATTTTTATCCCAAAATTTTTAGTGTTTTTTTTTCTGTTGTCATGTGTGTTACATGATTAATGAAACTGACATTAAAATTAGAGCACCAAATGAAGTATACTCATAAGCCCTCGGGTATGCAGCAGATGTCATGTCATGTGTGCTCTATGCTCTTATGGTCCTTACAGATTTTAAACCACAGACATTTTCAAGCAATTTCATCCTTGTTGCTATTAGGTGAGACTCTGGACACATTAGATCATTTGATGGCTACAAAGAATGTTGCCATCTCTCCATCAGTGATTACTTGAGTTCCAACATAGTTTTTCATTTCAGAAACCAAAATAGCTCTCTCTTGTCTGAGGCACTGCCTTTGCATTGTTTCCTTTATGAACTGTAATACTGCTGCTGGCTTGTTTGTTTGCTTGGCAACTCCACAGAATATGATAAATCTGCATTAACTTGCCTGACCACAGAAAAAGGCTATAGCATAAGATTTATGAATGTCATAAAAATATTCTGATAGTGGGGGCATAATTTTTCTTCAATGCTGAATGAGTTTTAATCAATAACTAATGTTCAAAATTTATTTTTCAATCAGTTTTATAATCTGCAAGTATGTCTGTGTTTACCAAGTGAGTGGACACTCCCTTGAGTGTGTTGGCCATGAGAAAATTAAAGTGCCTGTGTGTTATTAGTTTAGATTACTTGTCCCCAAAATTTCATGTTTGAGATGATGGAAGAAATTTTAGAGGTGAAATAATTAGGTTCTAAGAGCTTCAACCTATTGTTGCAGTACTCCCATGATAGGGATTAACTGGGTGATGACTGTAGGTAGGTAGGGTGTGGCTGAAGTAGGTAGGTCACTGGGAGAATGCTTTGGGGTTTATATTTTGTCTTGGTTAGGGGAGCTGTCTTTTTCTCTACTTCCCAGTGTGATGTCCTGACTCTTTGACTCCACCATACACTTCCTTATGATATTCTGCCTCACATCAATCTGTGAACAGTGGAGTCTAAGTACTGAGACCTCTGAAAATTGTGAGCTCCTAGGTAAAGTTTTTCTCCTCTAAAATACTTCTTGTCAGGTCTTTTGATTGCAGTAAGGAAAACAGAAAAACCTGACTAAAATATTGTTGAAGAGGAATGATGCAATAGGGTGTTAATGGGGGTCTCTATTTACAAACTTTGTTCAATGAAAAAACATACTAGTAAGTGTGCTTATGGGGCTGAGGTTGTGGCTCCGCAGTAGAGTGCTCACCTAGCACGTGCAAGGCCTTGGGCTCAATCCTTGGCACCACATAAAAATAAATTTTAAAAAAGTAAATGTGCTTATGTGGTAGACTCATCCTGAAATGCATCCTCATGAAGTACTTCTTCCCTTGCTCTTTCTTACTCAGCCAAAAGATGGAAAAGCCATCTCATGATATACTTCTTAACAATACATCATTGTGTGGCTTTTTCCTTATCCTCATATCTCTGTTATTAACCAGGGCAGGATGTATTTTCTGCCTTCAGGCTTTTCTGACGCCTTTCCTTGGTGAAGGAACTTTTTACATTAGTTAGCAATTGCCTTTCAATGTGTGTGTGTATGTGGTGTATGTGTGTGTGTGTGTGTGTGTGTGTATCTTTAGGCAATTTCTGGGGTGCAAAATTTGAGATCTCTGCTAAGGATCCATGATTGGTTTCTGTTAGATCTTTAGTCTGTGTATGCTTTGGTCCACAGCTATGTCTAACATCATTGAACAGTGGCTTATAAGAGCTTTCTGGAATTGTTTGTGTCACCATGCTTTGTAAGTATTTTAATGGTTATTCTTGCTCAGGCATTCACTCAAATTCATATTTTGTTCTATGAATAGAAATTGTGTTTGCTGACAAAGAAAGATTCCAAAGGAGATAGTGAAAAGAAATTTGTCATGGCAACCATTTCTTGAAGCTTAGAAATGATACATTGATTAACTCCCAGAATTGTATATTGGTTAGTATTTTCTATCAATGAGTACTAAGGCAATCCAACGTTTCCCTTTAAATGTGATTGAATGGAAAATATAGCGAAATGACCCTAGAAAAAGAGTAGACAACATGCCCCTTTATACATAATGATATTCATCAAAATTATGCATCAGATAAAAGTCACAGAGCTGCTGAAAAATCTCATTAATCACACTTTGCAATTTTAGAATGCACTCCAACATTTCACCAATTTCATTAAATTTAAGAATGTATCTCTCCTGATATTTTTCTGAATATTTTAACTTAATAAAAAATTCAGTAGTCATGTGTTCTTGACCCATAGTTGCCTATAGACTTTTTCAGGTAGTCAGCAATTTTTTGTTACCTCACGAGTAAATAGGATAATTTTTCATGTAGTTACAGAATTATGAGGAGGCCTGTTACCAATTCCTTCTCTGAATAATCAGGCTTGTAATAGGGGTGCTAAAAATTGCTAGAAAATAAAAGTTTTTTTGTTACCTTCTTTTTGACTTTCTTCTTTTAATTCACTTAGCCTATGCATCTGGCTTTCAAGTCTTCTGCCCTTAAATTTAATTGGTGAGACTTAGATCATCATCTGCTTGAAAATCTTTGCATCTTAATAATAAATATAAGTGTCCTGAGTTCCTGCTATCAAATCTCCATCCTACTTGTCTTCTCTTATCTACCTTCCAAAAGAGACCTGAGAGAGCCTGTGGTTTCAATGCAATCTTTTCCATTATCACCAATCTGAGCTAATAGAAAGCACTTACAAATCAGACTTAAACTAACCAGACTTTACTGAGTAAAATCTTTATGATCAATTTCAAGTATGCAAAAATTCAAGAAGCACAGATAAATCAGGGAGGAGTCTGGGATATTCAGTGTAGGTTGCTAAGACCTTCTTTTAAACTCTGATGATTCACTCCAAGGGAGGTCATGGAGATGTTGGGTGTCTGGATTACAAGAGCAGGTATGTTGAGTTTATGAACTCAGATTGTTACATAGTTTAAATGACAATATACAGCAAATTAGGTTGCATTAGTCATCACATCTAGAAAATATAAGCCCAGCAATCCTAAGCTACAGATTTATTGTCAAAGTTATCTTTGAATCAAGATTTTCTCCTTAATTGCCCTTAATTCATTTGTCAAATAATCAATTTACATGGAGTCACCTATATTCTTGCATTCCTAAGAATAAAAAGCTAGAACTAGATACCTAAATGTACCACAATTTATATGAAGAAATAAGATGAGATAGTCACGGGAAAATTTTTAAAATAATGGCAGGATATAAAATCAACACGCATAAATCAAAGGCATTCCTGTATATCAGCGACAAATCCTCTGAAATGGAAATGAGGACAACCACTCCATTCACAATATCTTCAAAAACAATAAAATACTTGGGAATCAACCTAACAAAAGAGGTGAAAGACTTATACAATGAAAACTACAGAACCCTAAAGAGAGAAATAGAAGAAGATCTTAGAAGATGGAAAAATATACCCTGTTCATGGATAGGCAGAACTAACATCATCAAAATGGCGATATTACCAAAAGTTCTCTATAGGTTTAATGCAATGCCAATCAAAATCCCAACGGCATTTCTTGTAGAAATAGAGAAAGCAATCATGAAATTCATATGGAAAAATAAAAGACCCAGAATAGCAAAAACAATGCTAAGCAGGAAGTGTGAATCAGGCGGTATAGCGATACCAGACTTCAAACTATACTACAGAGCAATAGTAACAAAAACAGCATGGTACTGGTACCAAAACAGGCGGGTGGACCAATGGTACAGAATAGAGGACACAGAAACCAATCCACAAAACTACAACTATCTTATATTTGATAAAGGGGCTAAAAGCATGCAATGGAGGAAGGATAGCATCTTCAACAAATGGTGCTGGGAAAACTGGAAATCCATATGCAACAAAATGAAACTGAATCCCTTTCTCTCGCCATGCACAAAAGTTAATTCAAAATGGATCAAGGAGCTTGATATCAAATCAGAGACACGCCGTCTGATAGAAGAAAAAGTTGGCTACGATCTACATACTGTGGGGTCGGGCTCCAAATTCCTCAATAGGACACCCATAGCACAAAAGTTAATAACTAGAATCAACAAATGGGACTTACTCAAACTAAAAAGTTTTTTCTCAGCAAAAGAAACAATAAGAGAGGTAAATAGGGAGCCTACATCCTGGGAACAAATCTTTACTCCTCACACTTCAGATAGAGCCCTAATATCCAGAGTATACAAAGAACTCAAAAAATTAGACAATAAGAGAACAAACAACCCAATCAACAAATGGGCCAAGGACCTGAACAGACACTTCTCAGAGGAGGACATACAGTCAATCAACAAGTACATGAAAAAATGCTCACCATCTCTAGCTGTCAGAGAAATGCAAATCAAAACCACCCTAAGATACCATCTCACTCCAGTAAGATTGGCAGCCATTATGAAGTCAAACAACAACAAGTGCTGGCGAGGATGTGGGGAAAAGGGTACACTTGTACATTGCTGGTGGGACTGCAAATTGGTGCAGCCAATTTGGAAAGCAGTATGGAGATTTCTTGGAAAGCTGGGAATGGAGCCACCATTTGACCCAGCTATTCCCCTTCTTGGTCTATTCCCTAAAGACCTAAAAAGAGCATGCTACAGGGACACTGCTACATCGATGTTCATAGCAGCACAATTCACAATAGCAAGACTGTGGAACCAACCTAGATGCCCTTCAATAGACGAATGGATAAAAAAAATGTGGCATTTATACACAATGGAGTATTACTCTGCATTAAAAAATGACAAAATCATAGAATTTACAGGGAAATGGATGGCATTAGAGCAGATTATGCTAAGTGAAGCTAGCCAATCCCTAAAAAACAAATGCCAAATGTCTTCTTTGATATAAGGAGAGTAACTAAGAACAGAGTAGGGACGAAGAGCATGAGAAGAAGATTAACATTAAACAGGGATGAGAGGTGGGAGGGAAAGGGAGAGAGAAGGGAAATTGCATGGAAATGGAAGGAGACCCTCAGAGTTATACAAAAGTAGATACAAGAGGAAGTGAGGGGAAAGGGAAAAATAATACAAGGGGGACAAATGAATGTCAGTAGAGGGGGCAGAGAGAGAAGAGGCGAGGGGAGGGGAGGGGAGGGGGGATAGTAGAGGATAGGAAAGGCAGCAGAACACAACAGACACTAGTATGGCAATATGTAAATCAATGGATGTGTAACTGATGTGATTCTGCAATCTGTATATGGGGTAAAAATGGGAGCTCATAACCCACTTGAATCAAAGTGTGAAATATGATATATCAAGAATTATGTAATGTTTTGAACAGCCAACAATAAAAAATTCAAAAAAAATTAAAAATAAATAAATAAATAAATATATCTCAAGGAAAAAATGTTTTTCCCAAAAGGGTTAATACATTATTCATTTTTGAAAAAAAGTAAGCTGATTATTGTGTTAAAACTTGAAAGAATAGATTTAAAACCACATTTGGCTTTCTATCCATCAGTAGCCATTTTATATTAGCCTTATAATTGCTTCAGATGAGAGAGAAAAATATCTAGGAAGAAAACACACACACACACAAGTAACAGAATGATTATTTTAGTTTAAGAGGGGAATTAGAAAACAACTACACAATTTTGCATTTTATTAGATAAAAATACAATTTTGAAATTTTCATCTATGAATAGAAATTGCATTTGCTGACAAAAAGACAGTTCTTTATTTAAAAGAAATATTTAAAAGCAATCAAAGTTTTATCTATTAAGTTTCCATGTAAAATGTGAGGTATAAACTCAATACCCAAGGGATATAAATAGGGACAGTATATCTGATCCTCATGGGGAATAGAGTCTAACTCAGAGTCACACTGAGAGTTTATCCAAAAGTTTGTAGATTTGATATAAGTTATTTTCTATTATCATTTTGTTTAATTTGAGTTGTATGTTTAAGAAAGTAGAGTAGAATTGTATAAGCTTCTGGTCAGTATTGGAAATGGAGCATATTCTGAAATGCATATTCTGTGCAATGTAAGCAAAGAAAACTAAAAAAAGGAAAAATTTGGATTCAAATTACTGAAACATAAATATGCAAGCATAAAATGATTTTAAAGAAAGAAAATAACAAGTTACATTTCACAGAGAAAATAAAGTTTGGAAAGCCATTTAATTTTTCTTCAGGAGAAAAATTTTATAGAAATTAGCATCTATGATACAAAAATATAGAAATAAGAATAAAAAGACAGAAAATGGAAATATCAATGAGGAAAGCAAAAACCCTAGAAAATGTACAATGCAATTACATCGAAGGAAGTGAAGATTAGCATTCACAGAGGGAAAAAAAGAAACAGAAACAAAACATTAATTAGGGGGCTGGGGTTGTGGCTCAGCAGTAGAGCACTCACGTAGCATGCACGAAGCACTGTGTTCAATCCTCTGAACCACATAAAAATAAATGAATAAAATAAAGGTATTATGTCCAACTACAACTAAAAAATAAATATTAAAAAAATTAATTAGTGAGGAGCAAAATACATCCTAATATGGAATAAAAATAATAATAAGCAAAGTAAAAAATAACAAGAATGCTGGTAGGTATGATTTAATGAGAATTGAATTTTTATGACTTAGAACAATTAGAAATAAAATAATAAATTTGGTAGATTTAATTCAAAAATAACAAAACTGCAGTCTTTTTTGGTTTTGTTTTTAAAATACATGAGAGTGGAATGCATCACAATTCTTATTACACATATAAAACAATTTTTCATATTTCTGTTTGTATATAAAGTATGTTAATACCAATTCATGTCTTCATACATGTACTTTGGATAATGATGTCTATCATATTCCACCATCCTTGCTAATCTCCTGCCCCCTCCCTTTCTCTTTCACCCCTCTTCCCTATTTAGAGTTCATCTATTCCTCCCATGCTCCCCCTCACTACCCCACTATGAGTCAGCCTCCTTGTATCAGAGAAAACATTCAGTATTTGTTTTCTGGGGATTAGCTAACTTCCCTTAGCATTATATTCTCCAACACTATCCATTTACCTGCAAATGCCATGATTTTATTATCTTTTATTGCTGAGTAAAATTCCACTGTGTATACATGTCACATTTTTTAATCCATTCAGCCACTGAAAGGCAGCTAGGTTGGCTCCACAGTTTAGCTATTGTGAATTGTGCTGCTATAAACATTGATGTGGCTGTATCCCTCTAGTATGCTGTTTTTAAGTCCTTTGGATATAGTCCGAGGACAGGGATAGGTGGGTCAAATGTTGGTTCCATTCCCAGATTTCTAAGGAATCTCCATACTGCTTTCCATATTGGCTGCACCAATTTGCAGTCTCACCAGTAATGTATGAGTGTGCCTTTCCCCCAATATCCTCGCCAACAATTATTGTTGTTTGCCTTCATAATAGCTGCCATTTTGACTGGAGTGAGATGGTATCTTAGAGTAGTTTTGATTTGCATTTCTCTAATTGCTAGAGATGATGAACATTTTTTCATATATTTGTTGATTGATTGAATATTGTTTTCTGAGAAGTGTCTGTTCAGATCCTTGGCCCATTTATTGATTGGGTTATTTGTTTTTTTGGTGTTTAGCTTTTTGAGTTCTTTATATACTGTAGAGATTAGTGCTCTATCTGATGTGTGAGAGGTAAAAATTTGCTCCCAAGATGTAGGCTCTCTATTCACGTCATTGATTGTTTCTTTTGCTGAGAAGAAACTTTTTAGTTTGAGTCCATCCCATTTACTGATTCTTGGTTTTAATTCTTGTGCTACAGGAGTCTTATTAAGGAAATTGAGGCCTAATCCCACATGATGGAGATTAGGGCCTACTTTTTCTTCTATTAGACACAGGGTCTCTGGTTGTATTCCTAAGTCCTTGATCCATTTTGTGTTGAGTTATGTGCATGGTGAGAGATAGGGGTTTAATTTCATTTTGCTGCATATGGATTTCCGGTTTTCCCAGCACCATTTGTTGAAGAGGATATCTTTTCTCTAATGCATGTTTTTGGCACCTTTGTCTAGTATATGATAATTGTAATTTTGTGGGTTAGTCTCTGTGTCCTTTATTCTGTACCATTGGTCAACCAGTCTGTTAAGTCATATGACTTGTCCAGACTGAATCAGGAAGATATACACAATTGAAGCAGACCAATATCAAGTGTTGAAATAGAAGACGCCATCAGAAGCCTACCAACCTAGAAAAGCCCAGGACTGGATGGTTATAGAGCTGAGTTCTACAAGACCTTTAAAGAAGAACTAGTACCAATACTCTTTAATTTATTTCAGGAAATAGAAAAAGAGGCAGCACTTCCAAACTCATTCTATGAGGCCAATATCACCCTGATTCCAAAACCAGGCAAAGACACATCAAAGAAAGAAAACTTTAGACCAATATTTCTAATGAACATAGATGCAAAAATTCTGTATATAATTCTGGCAAATCAAATACAAAAACATATCTAAAAGACTGTGCACCATGATCAAGTGGGATTCATCTCAGGTATGCAAGGTTGTGTCAACATAAGTAAATCAATAAATGTAATTCATCACATTCATAGACTCAAAGATAAGAATTATATAATCATCTCAATAGATGCAGAAAAAGCATTTGACAAAATACAGCATCCCTTCATGTTTGAAACTCTAGAAAAACTAGGGATAACAGGAACATATCTCAACATCATAAAGGCTAAGCCCCAGGCCAACATCATTATAAATTAAGATAAATTGAAGGCATTCCCTCTAAAAACTGGAACAAAACAGGGATGCCCTCTTTCACCACTTCCATGTAACATAGTCCTTTAAACACTGGCCAGAGCAATTAGACAGATGAAAGGAATTAAAGGGATATGTATAGGAAAAGAAGAACTTAAATTAGCACTATTTGCTAAGTATTTGCTGACAATAGGACCCTATACCTAGAAGACCCAAAAAGCTCCACCATAAAACTTCTAGAACTAGTAAAGGAATTCAGCAAAGTAGCAGGTTATAAAATCAATACCAATAAATCAAAGGCATTTCTGTATATCAGTGACAAATCCTCTGAGATGGAAATGAGAAAAACTACCCCATTTATAATAACCTCAAAAAAAAAAACTTGGGAATCAGCACAAAGAGATGAAAGATCTATACAATGAAAACTACAGAACCCTAAAGAAAGAAATCAACGAAGACCTTAGAAGATGGACAGATCTACCTTGCTCTTAGATAGGCAGAATTAATGTTATCAAAATGACCATACTTCCAAAAGCACTGTACAGATTTAATACAGTTCAGATCAGAATCCCAATGGCATTCCTCACAGAAATAAGAAAAGCAATCATGAAATTCATCTGGAAAAATAAGAGACCCAGAATAGCTAAAGCAATCCTTAGCAGTAAGAGTGAAGCAGCTGGCATAACTAACCAGACCTTAAACTAAACTACAGAACAATAGTAACAAAAGAGCAGTCTTAAACAAATTCTAATTTATTGAGAGCACATTATATGTTAGGAACTAAGATAAGTCTTTACCAACATTATCTCATTAAACCTTAAATAACAGAGCAAAGTAATGAATATAACATAACTGTTACTTGAACAGGACTTAATTCTCCCTTGGGAGTAAATATTTTGAGAGCACAGCTTGTGTGCCATGCAGCAATCTGTCATCTTCTGACTCATTGTTCTGCAGACACTCATAGTTCACTCAGCTTTAACAGTTGCTGCCACATCCACTAAACTCACAAACTCCATTGTAGTCTTCATCACGCAACTGTCTCAGCCCCTTGGAACTTTTGTCCAGTATAATTCACTTCTAAAACTGAGTCTATCTACAGTAGGTCATTTTGCCCTCTTCATCCTTATAAAATGCCTACTAGTCAGCTGTATCCCCTAGTGATAGTTGATTGGCATGTATGGCTAGATAATTAAGAATAAATTATTCAGCAGTGTATTTAAGGAGAGTTGAAGGATTAAGGTTTTTTGTATGTTTCTTTGTTTGAAGTTTTGTTTTTGCCTATTTGTGCTGCAGTCCGGCTGTAGCAAATTAACCGGGGGGTGACGAGCAACTTGTGTAGATTGATACAGCAGGAGTGGGAGCCGTTTATTGTAGGACAGGAGGGGTATATATACATTATACATAGCTTATGTTAATTAACATAAACTAGATACAGTAATCAACCAATAAGGAATCTCCACACTTAATGGCTCGCTGGCGTTACTTCACAAACCACTCCCCCTGGCAAAATACCAGATGCCATCTTGACTTGTTTACAGACCATAACATATTTGTATTGAGAGAATCTCTCAGAAAAATATGGTGCTACTATTGGTAGAAAGTTAAATTCATCCACTTGTTTGATCTTTAATAATAGAGTGACTAATTAATTTGGACTCCAAATTTGTATTTTTTTCATCACAATCCATACTCGATATGAGGAAAATGTCCTTTGCTTTAAGACTGCTGAAATCAAAATAGGGGGGAAAAGCAAGTTAAAATCTTGGTCAAGTTGTGAAACACCAAGTGAGAATAAAAATTTTTGGTATCAGAGTAGCTTTGGCAGAAGATATCAGAAAGAATATTTATATCCCCCCTGGGTTTGTATGCAATTTAGACATGCAACTGATTAAACCAAGCTATCAATCTATAGGATCCTAAATATTATAAACACATTGACCTAGAACATTACCATCAAATTTTTTTGTTCATTTGTTTTGGGGTTGTTTTGGTACAGGGGATTGAAAACAGAGGAGCTTTACCAATGAACTACATCCCCAGTTCTATTTATTTATTTATTTATTTATTTATTTATTTATTTATTTATTTATTTATAATCCAAGACAGTGTCTCACTAAGCTGCTGAGTGTTTCCTTAATTTGTTGAGACTGGCACCAATCTTGTGATCCTCCTGAGTCAGTCTCCCATGTGGCTGGGATTACAGGATTGCCTCATCATACCCAGATGTAGTTTGGAACTGTAAACAGGTATTTTAAACTACCAGTTTACCCAGCATATTCTGTCCCAGTGAAAAGTAAATACCAGACTTTGATGCATCCTGAAAATAAGAATAGAATTATCACAGTGCAGGTCTAAAGTAACTCCCATACACAGTGTATAGCAGTGAAATTATTCCTAGAGTGTGTAATCATTTAAAACTAGTTTTCTTTTCCCATATCCATGGGCTATTACACAAATACATAAGATTAGTTGCTCTGTGAAAGATCTGAGGACAAGTAACAGTTCGTGTTGTAGGGTTCTTCAGTCAACTTTGTGTATAATAAACCACTAGAAAACATTGTGTTTTGAGAGGGAAGGGTACCCTCCTAGATTCCTCCCTTAACTCTGATAGGCAGTGGGTTGGTTCTTATTCTCTATACCACAATGACAGGGAGCAGTTAAGTGGAGAAGTCTACATGGCACTCTAAGGATAGAGAGTTCCTGAGCTGTGGACACCAAGATATTGCCATTCTGAAGATGCATAGAAAAATGGAAGAAGTCTCCGTGTGGATTGAATGAGTATGAACATTTTCTCTATGGAAAGTTACCTTCAGCTGAGCAAGGGCTATTTATAATGTAATAAAGTTTAACAAAATGAAAAATGTCAAAGTCAATTTGTGTTTACCTTATGGAAACAGAAAAGTTTTCTCAGAACCAAGTGGGCTGATCCTTTCATCATTGTTTGTATCCAGTAGGAGTGCTTCTTGAAATGCATTAATATGACATTGATCCTTGTTTAAAACTGCATTATCTTGAGCTGTTTAACATGAGGACGTGAGGAGTATAAGAAGCTTTGTTTATGTATATTGGTTGAACAGAAGATGTTCATTCATTTTTTTTTTAATTCAGTGATTATTTGCTAATGGAATATTCTAAGCACAATTTCAGTTTTCTGAAACAATGCTTATTACACCAGGCTTAACCTGGATAAACTCAAGCTTATTTTCAAAAGTATACTATGGAGGATAGAAAACAGGACTTTTTTTTCTAAATCCTGAATTAACTTTACAAATCAAGTGAGGTGTCCCCAGTATATTAATACAAATTTATTTCCTCCAATAATATTTCTTGATTAATTATTCTCACCAGTTTACTTGTACTTGAATTTCAAAATTAACTCCACTGTACCATGTAATTTGCCTTATTTCAGAACACTCATGAGTTAAAATCCATGTAGACAATGGCTGTGCTCCATTTTAAAGTCTGAACAGAAGTTTTTCAGTATTTCACACACCGATCTTTCTTTTCAATTTAACTTTTAACTTCAGTTATTAATAAACTTTTTTTCTTAGAGCAATTTTAGTTTTACGGAAGATAGCATAAAGTAATGAGTTTTCATATGCCTACACACACACACACACACACACACACATAGTTGTCTCTCTTATAAGCATCTTGTGTTAGTTTGGAATCATTATTGTTACATTACTGTTACTATGATCCATATAGTTCACATTAGAATTCAGTTTCTGTCCTGTACAGATCTGAGTTTCAACAAATGCATGTTCCTTGTATCCCCCATTACAGCATCTTATAGAGTAGTCTCAATGCATAAAGATTCCCTTTGCTAGATCTATTCATTCCTAACATCCATTTAGTCTTAGAATGGCAATCTTTCTATTCTCTATACTTTTGCCTTCCTGAGAATGTAATGAAATTAGAATCATGTAGTCTATAAAATATTTTGCAGACTAGTTCCTATCATGTAGTAATCTGAATTTAATGTTCCTTTGTGTATTATTTAGCTTGGTAGCTAATTTCTTTTTAGTACTGAATAATATTTTTTAGGGATGTATAATCAGTTATCAATTCAGCTACCAAGGGACATCTTGGCTGCTTCCAGTAATTGGGAATTATGTCTAAAGTTGTATAAACATTTGTGTAGAGGTATTTCAACATATTCAGATAACTACCTGGTTAGGTAATATGGTAAGACTATTGAGCTTTGTGAGACATTTCCTAACTGCATTAAAAAGTGGCTTCAATATTTTGTATTCATACCAGCAATGAACAAGAATTCCTATGGTCTACATCCTCATCAACATTTAATGCTCCCAGGACTTTGAAATTTAGTCATTCTAATATGAATGAAGTGGTATCTCATTTAGTTTTTAGTTCCCTAAGGAAATTCAATGTTGTATATTTTCATATGCTCGTTTTATTTGTTTCTGTCTTATTTGGTAAGGTGACTCCTCAGATCTTAAGTTTTTTTCTTTTCTTTAGTTGGGTTGTTTGTTCTCTAACAATTTCTCTCTGTCTCTCTCTGTCTCTCTCTCTCTCTCTCTCTCTCTCTCTCTATATATATATATATATATATATATATATATTTTTTTTTTTTTTTT
>NW_025999961.1:10809746-10818509 GCF_001458135.2 Marmota marmota marmota
TATATATATATATATATATATATATATATATATATATATATATATATATATCAGTACACACTGATCTCCTTTATGGTGGATAGGATGAGAGGGGAAATAAACAAGTGTTTTTTGACTTGGTAGGTTATGCCCATGTCCAGAGGTTATGTTTGAACTTGGAGTTGTGCGCTAGGTCAGGGTTCCAGCATTATCTGGACTTTTTGTAACCAGGGACTTTCTCCCAGAAGTTCCCAGAACTACAGAGCAAGGCTTCCTTGCCTTAATGGCTCAAACATTGCCCAGCTAATACAGGGCTCCCAACGGTTGTTCTCTTCCCTGTGACTTTTTTACCTTTGTATACTGTCTAGGATATTGATGTCACAATGACATCCCTGAATTCTGTATCTGGCAGGATTGCAATTCTGTGCATGTGCCACTTCTGTGCCATAAAATTCTTCCCAAAAAACTCAAGTTCAGTCAATTGTATCTTAAACCAAGCAGGAATACCCTCCAGTATTCCTCCTGCTGCCCTCTAGGTACTAGAAATTCAATCCATGTGTTCTCTACCACCAAGCTACATCCCTCACCCTTTATTTTATTTAGTTTTAATTTTGAGACAGTGTTTTGTTAAATTGCTGAGGCTAGCCTCAAATTTGCAATCCTCTTGCTTCAGCCTCCTGTCTCTTTATGATTACAGGTTTGTACCATCATGCCCAGTCACAAGCACAAAATCCTTATGGTGTAAAGATATCACATAGTAATAATATTATGTTGAGTTTGTATTTACTACACATTCAAGCTCTAATATAGTAGTCATGAAGCAATATTTAATATGAGTTGATTTAAATACATAAATTGACTTACCTGAAATAAATGAGAAAAATTTAATTAATTAATTTATTTGTTTGCTTATTTATTTATTTAGGGTACTGGGGATTGTATTCAGGAGCACTCAGTCACTGAACCACATCCCCAGCTTTATTTTGTATATTTGATTTAGAAAAGTCTCATTGAGTTGCTTAGCACCTAGCTTTTGCTGAGGCTGGCTTTGAAGTTGTGATCCTATTGCCTTGACCTCTCAAAACCCCGGGATTATAAGTGGGAGCTAGAAAAATATAAATTTTGTCCTGAAATGCAACGTGTCATTTTTGAAAATGTTTTGGAAATGTATTTGGACATGAAATCATCAAAAATACTGTACTGTACTAGTTATTTTAGCTATTGTCAGGTTTTTTGCCTTTCCTCATTACTAACCAAATAAGATGATATAAAATAAGAAGATATATTTAAGAACATACAAGGACTATTGGTATTATATATATGGAGTTTGTTAAATTTTGGACTTTCAGCATTTTAAGCAAAGTATAAAGTGATTATGATGCTATTGCCCTAATCATCTTAAAAACATATCAATGACAGATATATATATGTCAAAATTATAATATTTTATGTATTAAATGTACACATATTATTGAATATAATTTATGTCTTAAAGTCATTTTTAAAAGGTTAAACAAACAACCAAAAAATCCTCACTCCTTATTTTGAAAATGATTTATTATTGAATTTTCTTTGATTTCACAATTTATATTTTTTTTAAAAATTGAATTTAGATTATATGAGATTTCCAGAGAAACAGAAACTATATTTCAATTTATTGCAAGAAATTAACTCACATTATTGTAGAGTTTGAGAAGCATAGATATGGGAAGCTGGAGCTGGTGAGAACCCATGACATCATTTTCAACTGAGTCTAAAAGAACTCAATGAATGGAATAATTCCCACACTGGATCTGAGTCCAAAGGATGACCAGCCTGCTGTGTCAACTCATAGACAGGATAAATTCTTCCTTTCTCAAGATATTTTTAGTACACAAGTCTTCAAGGCGTTGAAGGAAGACCATCCCATGTGGTAGTGGTGGGCAATACACTTTGCTTAGTCTATGGATTTAAAGGTTAATCTCACTCCAAAACACCCTCTCCCACACATCCAAAATAATATGATATCTGGACAAGCCAGTCAAGTTGACCCATGAAATTACCATCAAAATTCCAATCCTTGCTAAATTGACATTCACAGGCGACATCTCTTTACATAATACATTGTCTCCAAATAAAACAGAAACAAGGTCATAATCCCCCCTAACATGACACAGCAACCCTTCTTACAATGAAATACTAACTTCCTTCCCCAGAGGTTACCTTCACCCTTGAGTTCTGTTTATTTTCTCAATAATATGCTATAACATAAATGCCATGATATGTAATTAGCAATAATTAAATTGCAAGATTTCAGATCACCATCTTTAATATTACATGATAATGGAGTGAATAAAACAAGTTTATTTGAAATATTTGCACACATACTCACAAATACATTCAACAAAATAAGGAAAAAAGAGTCACAAAACGTATGTCCTTGTTTCCGCTAGTGGTCGCATGGTCATACCTGACCTTTACAGCCATTTTTCACTACCATTCAGTATTTTCTTTACATTTACAAAATACCTCAACCTTTTAGAGTAGGCATGTGGGAAACAATGGAGAAGGATTGATAAATAGGTACTAAGTTACAGTAAAACATTAAAAAAAGCTCTGGTATGGTATTGCACACTGGATTGATAATAAATAAAATAAGGTAAGTTTACAAATAGCTATAAAAAAGAATTTTAAAGTATTCACCATAAAGAAATAATAAATAATCAAGGATATAAATATGTTTAAATTGATTTAAACAAACACAATGTAGACGGGTATTAACTATTAACTAATATCGTGTTTATACGTATGATTTTTATGTATCAGTTAAAAAATAAATTTTAAAAATATACTAAAAATAATAGCTAAAAATGACCTTTTAATATGTATGTATGGTATTATATAAAAAAATTCCTGAAAATCATATTTTAATAAAAAGGTAAAAAGTATATATAAAACATTTTGGAAGAAATTAGATCAGGTGGATATAAAAAAAATAAAATCACCATTATTACAGTCTCAATAGTAAAATGAATGAAATGATTTTACCATTTTTTGCAAATCTTTTATGTATAAATTAAATTACATTCAGGCAATATACTTCTTTATAATATCCTATAATTTCATGAATGTTTCAATTTGTCTTAGTCAGCATCTTCTGTGTGAAGAATAAGCATAATGCTCCATTTCTTTGATATTGTAACACTGATTATAAAACCATTCAAATAGAAGAGGAGTGATTATGAAAGCTATTGTGTTTATGTAAACATTTTCCAGATTGTTATGTATTTTGAATGAGGATAAAATAACTGAAAGTGAAGGTATTTCCATGAGTATTTAAACATTAATCTAAACAGGATGTAGAATCATATCTAATTTTGTTTGAGAATTACAAATTCAATTTCATGAAGAGATCAATACAACACAATAAAGTGTTGAACATTACCTAAATCATAAAAGGCAAGCGAATACTTCCTTAAAATAATACCATTATGTTAAACACATTGGAAAATAACAGGAAAAGACATATAAAAAAAAGTACAATATTTTTTTAATATTCATATGTATTCAAAATTTCTATAGAGTTTATTACAATCATTTAGACTTTCTGCTATGTAGCTAAGTTGTTTATCAATAATTTATATAAGAATTAAATAGATGTCACTGAAAAATCTATCTATTCTTTGTCCACAGTACTTAATATTCCATGGCTTTAAGCAAATTGCAGCATCACAGTGACACTTCCATGCTTAAATTCTAAAATTATACAGAACAATAGAGATAATTCACAAATCTCTTACATTTCTTTTCCTGTAGGTATAATAAGCATGAAGCAAAGAACAGTAGAATATAACTGTGAAGAGGTACTTTATAATTCATTTATATGTAGTTTCTGACTCTTTTTTTTGTTTTCCTGTTTCAAGAAATCAATACAAATTTATTCCTAATATGCATAAAATACGTATAGCTTAAAAATTAAAGATAAATTAAAATTTTAATAAGTATTATGTATAGTTGTTTATTTTTATGAAAAATAATCATATAAAACCATGAAAAGATAAACTGTATTGTACCATTAATATCCTACTTAAAAGTATGTTGCTTAATCAAACATTTACATTCAACATTTATGTAGACCATAATTTTGATGACTCCAGGTGATTTTCTAGTACATTAATTAGCCTAGGCAACTCAATAAAGTGAACTTTTTAGTTAATTCTACAATTTTTGCCAAATTGACAGACTTTCATAACTACATTATTCACTATTTACCCATCCATCTCCGTCATCTTTTTCCAATAATTTTCTTCATTAATTTTTTTCTTCTCTTAAAGTAAAAGAACAGGTGATACAGAGATAAATATACAAAATACTTTTATAAATATTTTTAGGAAAACTAGTCACTGATCAATAAAATATTATGGACTTTAGAGATTTCTAACATGTAATTTAATTTATTTCTGTTCTGATTTTTTTCTATTAATCAATGATAAACAAATCCTTTTATTTATTTGAGAAGATGCCATTTACAAAGGGAACAAACATTTGGTTTTCTTATGAATATACATGTATAAATATATGTGTGTGTGTTTGTGTGTGTGTGAGAGAGAGAAGAAATATATATTGAGTTATTTAAAATGGACATCTATGTTTTCCTAATTTATTTTACCTTTTAGTAGCATGGTTCAAAATTATACTTAACTTGATGAAAGTCAGAGTGGGGAATGAAGTGTGTTACCCTAGAAGTTGCCCTGAAAAGAAAATGTCAAAATGAGATATGCCAATTATTTATTTAGGGGAAAACAAAAAAAGAGTGGAAGGTGTCTAAAGGTAAAAGATACATATGTAAACACCAGCTGTGAAAACAGGTAAAGGCTTCCTGAGAAATGAAATTAAACAAACAATGGAAAACAAACAATTGGTATGTATGGGAGGCGTAAAGAAGGGGCAAAGTGGCAGAGTCTCCAGGATGAAGGGCCACATTATGGAGGTTTGAATGAGGTAATAGACATCAGGAAATTACAATGACAATAATGTAAAGACTATTTTTAAATATTGAGATTATCCCTTTTCAATGGAGGAGGCTTAAATTATAAAATAAACAAAAAAAGCAAAAGGATGTTCCCAATATAATACTTAATTTTGCATGAAACTAATCCAGTTTGTAGGACTTTAAGTTCATGGTTATAAACACTATGCCTTGTTGAAGATTTTTAATTTCTAGTAAAATGTCTATATTTGTGATGTAGAAAAGTGGAAAATTGTTTGAAATAGAGCAAGAATAGAGGTAGCATGATTAGGAGACTACTGCAGTGATCTGGTGAAGTATGTTGGAGGAAAAGCAAGAGTATTATCCAAGGAGGGAAGACAGATGTAGAAAGTATTTCAAAGAATGATGGATTACATATGATGATTATTTTAATAGGTTTAAAACAAAGAAGGATAAAAAAGGAAACAAGTTTCAAACTTTGGCTAACATAAAAAGCAACATTTATACAAACAAACAATTCAAAGATGGATTTGGACATGATAAATATGTAAGTTCAGAACAATAAGAATTGTGATGAATGTGGTGTAAGACTACACCAGAAGGGGAGACTAGTTAGGATTCCAGTCTTATTAAAATCTACAGTTTTAGCAATTTTGAAATAAAGAGCATTATTATTTATTATAGTTAATATTTTGTACAATAGATCACTGAAGGTTATTCTTCCTGAATAGGTGAAGTGTGGTACCATTTAAATAACACCACACTTTCTCCATCGATTTTATTGTAAATGACTTTATTGCACAAGAAAAATGATAAGCCTGAGATGATGGATTGGTTAAATAGCCTGATTTAATTAATCTACAATTATTTACTCATTCTGCAATATACACATACATCAAAACATCATATCATAACCCACAATTTTTTAACATACACAATTATTATTTCTCAATTTGATTTTTAAAGAATTGCCGAAACTTTTAAAACTTTTACAAATCAAAGTTTCTTTGATTGTAAAACTGTTTTAAATTTTCATTGGTGAGCTTTCTACATTAAGAAGTTATTTTATAGAAGGGTAGATTTTGAAAGAAAATAATTTGTGAATAAATACTTATTTCTGTTAAGACCTAAAATATATGGACAAAGAGGAAAGTCATGTTTTGTTTCACTTTAAATTTAAAATGTCTACAAAATAATTTCCTCCAAGTGAGAACATTGTGATTGAAAAGTTACTCTTCAAAAGTGATACAGAAAATATGAGTTTGAAATTCTCTCTGCCTGGCTTCCCTGAATACAGAGTCTGCGGTTTGACAATGTTATATTGGATGGTGATAAAATCAATTTAAAATTAAGTTATTCATCTTAAACTTAGCATTATATCAAGTTCAGAAATTCCTCATACCATAACTTTGAGTTTCATTATTTTAAATATTACAGTGATTACTTGATATTTAAAACTCAAGATCTGAGTTAATGGATTTTTTTTATCTCTAAAGGTAACAAAGATTTCTTTGTAATGTTCTACTTAAAAATATCTTTCAAATACTATGCATTGAAAGAGATACATTTATTTTCCTTTTTATTTCAATCTAGCTTCATATGATGTATAAATGAAATTGTTAAAAATATTTAGCAAAATAAAACCTGAAATGTTTAGTTTCCACTCAATGAAAATAAGATAGCATATTTGTAGTGATATTGTCTAGTTGATATGTGCCAAAACTATTTTTACTGTAATAATGCATGTGTTTACAGAACTCTTCTTTTTCTCTTTGAAGCTTCATACTGACCAAGATAAAGGAGATGGAAATTTAAAATACATTTTAACAGGAGATGGGGCTGGCAGTCTGTTTGTCATAGATGAAAATACAGGAGACATTCATGCTGCAAAGAAATTAGACAGAGAAGAAAAATCCCTCTACATTCTTCGAGCCAAGGCTATAGACCGAAAGACTGGTCGGCAGGTGGAACCAGAATCAGAATTTATCATTAAAATTCATGATATCAATGACAATGAGCCAAAATTTACAAAAGACTTATATACTGCCAGTGTTCCTGAAATGTCTGGAGTGGGTAGGTATTTCCTAGTCAACTAATCACCATGTTTGTTTGCTAAATTATATGAGGATGTAGTTATTATATGTGACCTCTTTCATGATAAGAGCTGTCTCTTATTACATAACAAGAGTCTCTTATTACATAACAAGTTACTGAGAACAATTATTTCATTGCATTGTCATGGATACCTTCAGCTCTATTCAACTGTCACTCAAATGAGAGCAAGTAGAAGACATTTCTATGTGAAGGGAAAGGAATAATAGTGCAGGCAGTATTGGACAACTTTGCTTGCGTTATTGTGAATTACAAAACCTAATGCTTGCATTTGACAAATTTCTTCTGAAGCATTATCTCATTTGATCTTTCAAAAAACTTTTTTTTTAAGAAGCATGGGAAATAAAACTTTAAATCCCCATTCTGTTAATTAGCAATTCAGAATTCACAAAGATTTAGCAACTGGATTAGTATCAAATAACCTGGTAGCTTCATGGGCGAGATTCCAGGCTTTTTTTTCTTGTTTTTTAGTTTATTTTTGTTCATGTTCCACTACTGAACAAAGGTTTATAAATGAAAATGAAAATAACTTTTTCTCCTATTACATCTGCCTAAGATTTTAAATTTAACTCATTAATATCCAAATATTATATCTGAGTGACTACATTTAACACTATTCATGTAGAAGGTTTATATTTGTTAATAAGAGTAGACGCTTAAGTATAAAATATTTCTTAAAAACGATAAAACTTATAGTATACAAAATATACAAGCTGCATATGAGGCTTAATAGTCTTAAGTATATACTTGATGTTATTATAACTAACATAACTTTCAATCTAAAATAACTTCTATGTAGGTAAAAAAAATACTTGTACACATTTTTACTGAGGATTTTATGTAAAATACTTGTTAAATATGAGTATCTGGCAAGAAGAACCAAGAGTTTATAAAGAAGTAATTTCCTCTAATGGCAAATAAGATCTCATTTATTTGAAAAAAGTGCTGTTCTATTGTTTTGGGGGGTATTTTCTCCAATAATGTAAAAAGGAATCCTGTGAAATCATAAAGCCTGGAATAAAACATAAGTGGATATGTTTTCTTTAATATTATTCTTGTATCTGTTAGCCTGGTACAGTTCCTTGGATTAGTCTATAGTGTTCCATCACAAGGGTAATTTAGGTACACATCATGGTGTTTTTATATTTCATATGAGAGTACATTTTAAATTATATTCCTCTTAGGATTCAATTTACTATTGAATTGTTTTCAAGTGATTTGGTTTTTGATAATACTCTTTAAAATTTGTAAAACATTTTATATGCGTGATTTTGTAACAGATATTTTTACATTTTACTATACCAAAACTTATACTTTTCTTTCTTCAGAAAGATTTGACATGTATAGGAAATTCAAAAGCACACAAAAGATAACATAAATATTGTAATATGAGAAAATTTGATTATAGTTGATTAAAATATAAATATACTTTAAAAGTTTCCAAAGCATTACTTCACATTTTAAAACAGAGTATCATAAGAGACTATTGATATTTAAATTTAAAAAGCCTGTATTTTCTCCTGAATTTTATAGTGATGTTTAAAGAACTATTATATCTCACTCTAAACATTCCTACTATCTGTCTGCCTAATCAGATTCTTCCTCATACTAGTATTCTAATCTAGATTATATTATTAAGTAGATAAAGACATCAAGACTGAACTAAGCATTTTTTGTATATATATATATATATATATATATAT
>NW_025999961.1:10818521-10834403 GCF_001458135.2 Marmota marmota marmota
TATATATTTTAAGTCTTCACTGATTCAGTTGTTCATAATACAAAATATAAACTTAATGTGTGAATGAAGGATTGTAGGTTTTCTCATTCTAAAACACTTCCTGTATTTCATTTACAGAAGATTAAGTTGTAAGCAGGGCAACCTCTGATCAGGCTTTAAAAATGAGAATTTTTTTACCATTGCCAATTGCACTCCATGATAGGAATCTCACAAAACTGAAAAAAGTTACACAACAAGCAGTTATATGACTCTAGTTGAAGCTAATTAATAAAAATTTAAAAATGTACATGAAAAAAATTATACATATAAATCCTGATTCTTTTTGTAGGGGATAGTTATTACTCTTTATTACTGACATTGGTGAATGTATTGCTTCTATGGTCCACTAATTGACTTTGTGTTTCTAGTTTTTAACTATGTTATTATATAAAATATAGTATGCCAAAGGCACTATAATTTTGGTTTATGTACTTTCTTTAATAAATATGTACACATGAATCCAAAAGAATTAAGGTGCCTTGCCCAAAATACACAGTCAGCTCATTGCTAGCCTAGATTGATAATGAAAAACATAGGTTAATAGATTCAGAAGTAGCTGGACAATCTCACTGTCTATTTTCCTGCACTGTTAGTTATACTTGTTGTCCAAAATGTAATTTGAAAATCTTCGACTTTATTAGAACCTGAGTAAGCCCCCCTAAAGAGCATTTTTTAGTATATACTATATTAAATCAAATGCCCCTCTCAAATTAAATCCAAATAAGGGTAAAGCAGGGAAAACACTGTGTTTTTCAATATAATTTTAGGTACAATTATACACACTCATACACATAATGTCTAAGTAAAATGTAGGTGTATTTATGACCTGAATTTGTGTTGTTCTTTGTTGCAACTCTCATACCTTTTTTTTATTTGATATTTTTAGTTATACATCTCAGTAAAATGTATTTTGACATCTCATACCTACATGGAGTGTAACTTCCCATTCTTGTGGATGTTCATAATGTGGAGTTACACTGGTCATGCATACATATATGAACATAGGAAAATTATGTCTGTTTCATTATACTGTCTTCCCCATTCCCATTCCCCTCCCTTTTTCCATTCCTCCTTCTGCAATTCAGTGAAGCTCCACTCCTCCCTCCATCCTGCCTCTTGTGAGTCAGCATCTATCTGCATATCAGAGAGAACATTAGGCCTTTGTTTTGGGGGGATTGGCTAATTTTGCTTAGCATGATATTCTCCTGTTCCATCCATTTACCAACAATTGCCAAATTTCATTCTTCTTTATGCCTGAGTAATATTCCATTGTGTTCCACATACCTTTTATTATAAAAATAAAATAAAAGATGAACTCATTATAATTATTGCAAGTGAACATATTCTTTGTTTTTATTTGTACAAGTGAATAATTTTATGAAGGAAAGTTAAGGGGTGATATCTAGGAACATCTCAGACTATGTATTACCCGTATTAAGAGTTTAAGCACATGTGTAATTAAATTAAAAAATACATATCTAAAAGAAATAATGCGGGCTGGGGATGTGGCTCAAGCGGTAGTGCGCTCGCCTGGCATTCGTGCGGCCTGGGTTCGATCCTCAGCAACACATACAAACAAAGATCTTGTGTCCGCCGAAAACTAAAAAAAAAAATAAATATTAAAAAACTTTCTCTCTCTCTCTCTCTCTCTCTCTCTCTCTCTCTTTAAAAATAAAAGAAATAATGCACAAAAACTGACTTACAATTTTATTTTCATTATATTAGTGATTTTTATTTAATCAGTGGGTTGACAAACTACAAATAGCTGAGGAGGAAATGAAGTTTAATAGAATTAAATAAAATTTCTCACCCTCCAAGGATTTCCTTCAGTCTGCATCTTCTTTACATTTGCTTTTGTTCTGAAAATATTTGTCACTTCCTTTCTCCCTCACCAATCATTGTCCTTGAATTTTCCCTCTCTTTCTTTCTTTCAAAACCATATATCATATTCCATTTTAGCTCTATAATTAACATACCCCATTTTACTTAAATGTGAATGATTCTAATGAGCTCATAAAAATTGAAATGCATTAACATCTTTTTTAAAAAAATATTTTTTAGTTGTAGTTGGGAAAAATACCTTCATTTTATTTATTTATTTTTATGTGGTGCTGAGGATCTAACCCAGGGCCGCACATGTGCGAGGCGAGCGCTCTACCACTGAACCACAACCCCAGCCTCTGCATTATCATCTTCTGATTAAGCCTTTAAACTTGATAATACACAAATACGTGCAATTAGAGAAAATGGGATGTACTTCTATTAAAATGTTAGTGGAAGTCCCTACATTTTCCTTTTTCCATTTCTTGTGGTCAGGTTGCTCTTGTATAAATTTGGTAGTTTGGCATGCATATTTTCTCAAAGCCTGGATATTTCCCTAAATGCACTCTAAAAGATTTAGCCAGTCCTCCTCCTCACACTGGGCAATTTTCCAACCACTAATTCCTCTGTAGTTTTTGATAGAAATAACACAATCAACAACTCCTTCAGGTCCTATTTCAGTCCTTTTTTTTTTTTTTGAGGTTTACTTGCTCTGGATTCAATAATGTATCCAATAATATCCATAACACTACACAGAACATTTGATAAAATATTTAGAATAATTGTTCTTACCCACACTAGTTACAGCTAATTCCAGTCTTGCAATTCCCAGGTTTATAATCAAGAGTAACGTCTGCATGTCCCAAGGCCTATAACTTAGAAGATAAAGTAATAATACAAATGAAGTACTGACAATCCTACCTAGCTTACATTAGCATTCTGTACATGCTAGTTCTCATGACTTCATGTGAAATACACTGGTAAGTCGTAGGGACAAACTGTTGAATAGAACCAGATATGAACTCAGAAATTCAGAGTTTATATTTCACACGAAAAGAAATTTATATCAAACAAAAGACGGTTTTAATGTTTATGTATTGAATTCATGGGTTGTTTTAAACAGGTTCCATTATACTGTCTAGAAATATCATCCCTATTTTTGCTGGTGCCCCCATGACATAAATATTTATGCAAGGGGCTCTCCCCATAGGTCCCCAAGTCAATGACTGTCTTAGCTGAAGGCACAGGCAGAGAGTTAACTTGGCCAGTACTATAAGAACATCCATGGAAGAGTGAATAGTTATTTCCTTCTTTTTTTCTCTAATCTTCATCACCTTATTGTCTCATAGGGCTGAGTTAAATTCAATATGTTTTATACAGGAGTTAAAAGGAATGCCTTGGGACAGAATAGGATAAAAACCATGCTACCTGTCTTATTTTCCTTTGGTTCCTCCAGTTCATGGATCAGTTCTGTTCGTTTTCCCTTTATTTGATCTCACACATTTCTTAACATCTCTCATATATATAAATTGTGGGTGAGTTTGTGTACATGCACATTTGTGAGTGTATACACACATAT
Organism: Marmota marmota marmota; assembly: GCF_001458135.2. Classification (NCBI taxonomy): domain Eukaryota; kingdom Metazoa; phylum Chordata; class Mammalia; order Rodentia; family Sciuridae; genus Marmota; species Marmota marmota. The sequence goes on from NW_025999961.1 coordinate 10,821,961, forward strand.
ATACAAACTTGTATATAAAAATATATATAATATGCATTATGTACTATATAAGTGCAATATACATAAAGGGAAGATAATTTCTTAAAAGTTTTATACAATATAATAGGCCATATATATTTTTTCAATATTACCGTGTTTATTAAAGAAGACTAAAAGCAGTAGAGCAGTATATTCCTTTCCCAATAATGTTTGTGTTTAGCAGTTGAAAATGATTTTAAACTAGTAATTTTGATAATAGCTAAGTAAGCTTGTACACAACTATTTTACTATATTTTAGTTTATTCATAGCTGTACTTGGATTGATAGGTAGTTGGCTAGATACATAGATAGGTACATACATACTGCATAATACATTGATAGATATTTAGATATGAAATCTATACTCTTTGGTTCATTTACATTTGAAAAGTTAAGAGTTTCATGTTCTATTGAGTGAACTAGCTGAGTTAGTTGAAATTGTATTTTGAAATTCGAATCATGTTCAAAACTGTATATTGCAAATATAATTTTATTTCTGCCTATAAGGCATAGAAACAGAAAGTTCCCTTTTGTTTTATGGACAGAATGTATTCTATAAAGTGAGATAGCCTGAATTTGTTTAACTTCCCCTAATTTAGTTTATAAGCATAGAGGAGAACAACTGGTATTATTGGGTTACATTGTGTGATATAAACCTTTTTACTTTTATATTTCATCCATAAAGGTAATGCTTATGAATATTTCTTTCACCACCAAATAAATGATTTTGCTTTTCCAAACACTTAACATAAAAAATTATTATTTGATTAATTTTTAATATTTTTATGTGATTTTCTATTATGAGTTTAGCTTTTGTGTCTTGAATTTTCTTAAATATTAAACATTAGCTTTATATTAAAGAGAGGAATTAGCTAAAGGATGCAGTAAACATTTTTGATTCCGTAACATATTTTCTGTTTAAAGAAAGATATCGTATACAAAATTCTTCTAAGAGTTTTCCAAAAATAGCAACATCAAAATCATGCTCAATTTTTTGAAATAAGAAATGTTATATTTAATTGTCACCTAGTCCTTGTTATATTTTCCCATGTTTTATATTCTTAATGCAAAAAAAAATGAAGAAAAATTTTAAAAATGAAATTTTGAAAAAGTGAGAGATATAATAGCCAAAGTGTATTTTACATTAACCTGTCTTCATAAATACATGCAAAATTACTTTAACTATGCATCATTTTACTTTATTACTAAATAATGTTCACTGTTAATGAATCATTACATTTTTATGGAAAAAGAAAAAACTATCCATCCCTTGTTTTCTTTTTTCTTAACTTGTTAGTTGGTGTTTTCTTTTTTCTTAACTTGTTAGTATAAATAAAACATTAGAGGCATGTCATTAGAGTTTACCAGTTTCAAAAGCATACTTAAGTACTACTAAGAGTCTGAGGGATGGAATGTGAGTATTATATGGGTGTTCTAGTTTTTCAGTCACATCGTGGGGGTGATTTGTATTCTCTAAACTTTCTTTTTTCTTAAGGCCAAGCATTTTTTCACAAGTTTAAAGATCACACACCCATAAAATAGAACAAGCAAAACTTTTTCACCATGAAAATATTATTTAAAAAGTGTGAAAATGTGGGGCTGGGGTTGTGACTCAGTTGTAGAGTGCTTGCCTAGCATGTGTGAGGCACTGGGGTTGGTCCTCAGAACCAAATTAAAAAACTAAATAAATAAAATAAAGTTATTGTCTCCAATTATGACATATTATATATATATAATTTATATATATACATAAATTTTATATATATATATATATATATATATATATATATATATATATATATAATAGTGAAAATGTACAGAAGATTGTTTTTACCTGTACCCATAGTGAAACATGAAAATGTTTACTTACAAAAAACAAAAGGGACAAGTAACACAGGAAATGTCCAAAACTTGATGAAGTAACTAATGGAATTTTCAACCTATAAGCAAATCTTAGTAATTTATATATCAATGATATCCAAATGTGAAAACAATTCTTATTTTAATTCACTAGTACTCACATATGATTAAACAAAAAATTTAAATATAAATTAGAAAACAACTTAGATGAACTTTCAAAAATTATTGAGGAGAAATCTAGTTTAAAATTTGGGGTGAGGTTGGATAACTTTTCAATGATAAATCTTATAATTGACATGGATCTAGTGAGTATGTAGTGTTTCCTGTCACAGGATATATCAATTCCATTACATATGAGGAGAGGTTTTTAGTGGGTGAATTCAAGTTATCATTGTACCTTAGGGTCTGTAAACAAGTTAAGATGGTGCCTGGCATTTTGTCAGGTGTACGTGAATTAATTTAAGAAAACATAAATGACTGTTGCTGAATTAATGGGGTACTATTGAAATGATTTGATGGGAAATGAGTTGTTAGTGTTAATCTCAATGGACATCATATTTATTTAATGAAATTTGCATAAGTATATGCATTCAAAGTTGAGAGATATTCACTGCAATTCACTTAGAGAAGTTTATGAGTGAATAATATATATGGGGTATTAGGAGAGATAACAGAACCAATGAGGAATTCACTCAGTCCTCAAACACATTAGTATCTGAGTGATATAATTAAACTTGAAAAGTTGTGTATAAAGTACTTAAAATGTTCTACAAAATCATTTCGCTCAAGGGAATCCATAGTAGGTTTCAGTTAAGATTTTAAAATTATTCTTTAATCTTTATAGCAAATGAGTTAAAAAATATGTACATATTTTTATGTATATGTACATAAAATGTATATATATATATATATATATATATATATATACATACATACATACATGTGTGTGTGAAATAATTAATATATTCCCTTTGTTTATCTCTTAAAACTAATTTTTAAAGCACTTCTAGTTTTTAAAGGATTGGGATTTCTTACTAACCAAAAATAAAGAAGTGTTTGTAATATAAAATTAAATAGATATCAGTATACATTTTTTAGTGAATTTTACAAAAAAATTTTATTTTAGTCTTTATTAGTAAATACTACTAACTGCATTATTAAAAATTATTACATAGTACAAGTACACAAGTATATTTTTCCAATTTGGAAGTATTTACGTGTTTATATTTGGGGGCTTTTTGTAGGTACATCTGTTATACAAGTGACTGCAACAGATGCAGACGATGCCAACTATGGAAATAGTGCCAAAGTGGTCTATAGTATATTGCAAGGACAGCCATATTTTTCAGTGGACCCAGAGTCAGGTAAAACACTTATGATATGGTATATTTCTCATTATATACATCAGGATTTACTGATTTCATGGAGAATAACCCATGGGAAAGATCTTTCGGTTTTATGAATTATGTTGAATTAATTGTGCATTGAAGGATATGCTTAATCACACTGATGTTTTATCTATTTGTTATGATTAACTTATATAAAGTGAATCTTAAATAACTTAATGTTAAAAGCCAGTGGTTTAATTGTCTTTTTTTTTTTCAAAAGGCATAATAAAAACTGCATTACCAGACATGAGCAGAGAAAATCGAGAGCAGTACCAGGTGGTTATACAGGCCAAAGATATGGGTGGCCAGATGGGAGGCCTTTCTGGAACCACAACAGTGAACATCACTCTGACAGATGTAAACAACAATCCTCCTCGATTTCCACAGAGTAAGGAAGGTTTAGTGATCTCTTGTTGAAAAACTTGTCAAACATACAATTATTTAAATCTAATGTTTGCACTATCAGTTCACTACTAATTTATGCAATCTATCAAATCCAAAACCCATCCCTCTACTCACACACACACAGAAGCACAATTTCTTTCAAACTGAGAGTGATGGGTATCATTTTCTTCATTGGGTAGGCAAAGGGACAAAACAAGGACATGAGGTTCTTTTGCAGTTTCGGCTTTTTACTATCCTTTTCTACTTTTTGGAGTGTTGAAAACTTCCGAGGTTAAATTCTGTATGATCTTCCTGATTGGAATGTGGTCTCTGCAGTTGGTCTGATTGGATCCAAATTATTTATTTTAATTAATCAATTAATTAATTATTTAATTTAGTGGAAATTGAACTCAGAGGCACTCTGAGCCACAATCCCAGCCCTATTTTGAATTATCTTTAGAGACAGGGTCTCACTGAGTTGCTTAGTGCTTCACCATTGCTGAGACTGGCTTTGAACTTGTGATCCTTATGGCTCAGCCTCCCCAGCCACTGGGATTACAGGCAGGTGCCCCCGTGACCAGCCCCTGACTAAATTCAAATTCTATGCCTCACACTGGTCTCTGTTGTCATGTGTGTGCCTAAGCATTATAAGCCTTTGTTAATTGATCCTAAGCAATGACTTAAATTTTAACATCTCTGAAATCAAATGGTTTATGAAAATGGGTTAAATTGGCCACATTCTATATTTTTATAGTGAATTATAGAGTCATGACTTACCAAGGTTGTGTGTGATGGCATGTATTGATTTTGACATTGTTAAAAATGTGATGGCATACTAAAATTCAATAATGTCAATGCTGTTGAGCCATGAAGATTAAATTATTTAATTCCCTTTTGGTTGTTACAATTTTAGGATACACTCTAAAACATGGATATTTTGCATCTCTTAAGGTCCTACAAAAACACATTTCAATTATCTGATTAAAATTTTTGACTCTGCAGTGTGTAAAATGATAAAAAATTCTTCCTTAAAATTCTCAGTTGACATCCGATTTAAATTCATATTGATTTCAAACAATAAAATATTTTTTAGGTTGACAAAATGTGAAATATGTGATGCAACAGTTTTGGTGAACATATTCATATGATTAATTTTTAAAAGTGAATTTTGCTGAGAACATGAATAATAAGACCAAGTAACAGAAACCTAAACATTGCATTAAATGTTAGTAGTGTTTACTAATAATTTTAATGTAAACTAAAATTGTAAATTGCCAAATTATTTAATGTCTTGCCACTTGGTAATTCTAAGATCTGTTAGAAACTTAACAAATATTTGAAACTATGATAGTACTAATAAAATGCTGAGGACTAGATCTTGAGCTGAAGGAATTACAGACATGATTTTATATAATACAACAACCTTATAATTCAAATGCTAGCATTTTCTTTTTCATTTTATAGATGAAAACATGGTCTTCAAAGTTTAGAAAATTTAATTACCTTGCACAGGAGGACAACTTAAACTCATACAGTGGACTTATAAGCTTATATTTTTAACTATCAAACACTGGAAAAAGAATAGACTATGAAGTCGAAGTCAGAGACAACTGGCATTTTCCTTTACCTAAATTTGGAGGATGATTTTCTTGAACCTGATCTTGAAGATAATACCTACATTGTTATTTAGAGGAAAAATAAACTACTGTAGAGAGCATTTGACTATACTGTTCAACACATAAAAATATTTTAAAAAGTATTTTTTTTACTTTAATTAATTTTTCTTGGACATTTTTTCCTATTGATTCTTGAATACTTACAAACTAAAACACTTTCAGGAATGACAGAATGTGGGGTATTGAATGGGTGGGTCTACAGAAAACATAAACAAACAAAACAAAATCTACTAAAAATACATTAAATTTGAAACAAATAAAAAATAAAAGTGAGGGGAGCGTTGACATTGATCTCTGCAGAGTTGTTTTTCTATCCCTGATTTAAAAAAAAAAAAAAGAATAAACACGTATTTTTAAAACAATTGCATTGATGTAAAAATATATGATAACAATTTTGAATCTCCATATAAGCAATAAATAGTTGGTTTTTATGTTCTTTTAAATAAATAATTTTAGATTCTAATATCACATTTCCCATCTGTAAGTAGCTTCCCAAAACTTATATTTCTCACTTACGAATTGTTTGCCTTTATATATTCTTCTCCTAACTTAATAAATCTATAAATTTTGACAGCTTAAAACTCAATAATATGGAAATCTCTTCCAATTTAAAATTAATTTATTTAAGTAAAAAAGAGAAGAAATTACACAATTTCATCATCTAAAAAGGAAATGCCAAAGCAGTGCTGATTTAATTTACAGGTACGTATCAGTTTAGTTCTCCAGAGTCTGCACCTCTCGGAACCCATCTGGGAAGGATAAAAGCCAATGACCCTGACTTGGGGGAAAACGCTGAGGTGGAGTACAGCATTGCGGAAGGAGAGGGAGCGGACATGTTCGATGTCATCACTGACAAGGATACACAGGAAGGGATTATAACTGTCAAACAGGTTTCTTTTTGCTGTCTTCATTTTTCCCTTGAGTGCTCTTTAGTTTATTCTTGCTTCTCAGTAAAGGAAGAAAAGTCTTGGATTTATTTTTCTGTATCTTTTATATGCTGTCTACCTTACCTTTCACGTAAGTGGGAATAGTTGTGATTTCACTTCAAATAAGTAAAGCATCTTTATCATTCACACTTATACAGTGGTTTGAAAGCTCAATTGCTTGCATTTGTAGTAGACAGCCATCAAACTAAGTTAATACTAAAAGTACCTGTTTAATCTCTCTTTATGGGAGAAAAAAAAAGCATGTAGCTATCACTGTTATTTCACACAGTTTTTAAAATGTTCTAATTTTAGGTGTAATGGTTTATATAATTAAATAAAAGATAAAAATGATATGTGTTTTATGTTGATTATATTAATTTTTAATGCATTTTAGGGAAATATTTTGAAACTTTACATGGAATAATGTAGGTCAATATCATTTTACATTTTACTCATATGTTACAGTCAAATAAATGAAATATAAACAATTTTGCTCTAAGATTTTACATCAGTCAACTTTTCTTCTTGTTTTAATTATGCATAACTTTAATGCCAATAATATATAATCATTATATTCATTAAAGAATATCTCATTTATCTGTGCCTAAAAATATTGAAGTACAATACTGAATGTGAATCAATTTGATTTGCATATTCCATTATATTTAGTTAAACCTGTATAAGTAAGTATGAGGCAAAAGAAAAAAACCTGCAAATTTATTTTATATATTATATATTATATAAAATAAATTTGTATATATATATACAATATTTATATATAATTAACAATATTATATATAATTAAGTATATATATATGTGTGTGCGCGTGTGTGTAAGTTACTTAGTCTTAATTGCCTGTATCATTAAAAAATCAGGATTTTATATCTAGAAATTTTCACCTATGGTTATGGCTTGTAAATTGTGCTAATATTTTCTTGTTTTATCTAATTTCAGAATTTAGACTTTGAAAAAAAAATGCTGTATACTTTAAGAGTAGATGCAAGTAACACTCATCCTGATCCCCGATTCTTACACCTGGGACCTTTCAAAGACACAGCTGTAATCAAAATATCTGTGGAAGACACAGATGAGCCTCCTGTGTTCAGTAGACACTCCTACTTGATAGAAGTCGATGAGGATGTAAAGGAGGGTAGCATCATTGGACAAGTCACAGCATATGACCCAGATGCCATGAACAATTTAATTAAGTAAGTACTTTCAGAAGAGTTATGTTTGCAGGTATATAATCTATTTTCAAGCCATTTGGAGACAAATGTGTTGCACAATGTCAGTCAACCACAGAAATAAACACAGATTACAAACTCTTAGTTGAGATGTTTTTTAAGCCATTTAGGTGTATTATTTAATTAGAGTCTTACAATTCTAGATATTACTATGATATTTTTCTGGGGGTGATAAGATCAAGACACTAAGTATTTAAATAGCCCAATAGTGACAAATTTGGTTCTTAAAAAATCAGGCAGTCTATCTAGCTTCAGGGTTAGTCAGGGATTTGAATCTCACTTTTGATGTGATTCTTCCCCATTGTTCTTCTTTGTTAAATCAAAATGCATGCAAAAATGATTTAAGAAAGAAATTGGAAATATACATTTCTCTCCCAAAATTATAAAGCTATGCACTTTCAAAAAGAGCCACTAAACCTACTTTAATTAAAATTTTGGTGAAACATTGCACTAGTTCACCATAATTCAAATATGAACACTTATATGTTCATATACTACAGCATTACTAAAGAAATAATGATATATAAGTCAATGGAAAGGTTAAAGTACTAACAACTAGCACACTATAATACTTTTCCAATATTTCAATATTATATTCATTGTTTCAAAGCTTTAAATAAGTATAACTTTAATGCCAATAAAATAAATAAATATAATAAAGTATCTTTATAAAATTATAAATTTACATAAGAAAAACCTCAATGATTCTTAGAAAAATTTTCTTAAGGAGAATGGGAATGTAATTGATACCTAAATAACTATGAATAGGACAGAAGGGTGCTGATGTGTAGATATGTAGAGGAAATTAGAAATGACAGAAAATGTAGATAAATAATACCTTTTCCATTTAAATATGTGGCTAGTAAAATACCTATAATTTCATTTTTCTTTAAATTTTACTCTTAAGAAAAATAATTAGTTAGACTTTTTTTATGCCTTCCTTTACACATAGAATATTAATGAATATACGTATTACCTAGTTTTTATTTTAGGACTTTCCAAATGTGTCAATTTGCAAAGTAATATTGCTGCACAAAATATATTCTGGTAAAAATTCTATTAGTTATTGGCATTAATATACAATTGAACATGTTAAACTTTGTAATCAAGAAATATTCTAGAATATTTTATTCTGTAGATCATAACTAGAGCTTAAAATTTGGTTAGTTTTAGGTTGAGTAGAAAAATCATTTACTGAATCTCCCTGTGTAAAAAGTAAATGATTGTTTTCAAATTTTATATTTTGTATGCTATTAAACATTATTTTTATGAGATTCATTCTAGTTTATACAAGAAATATTTTACTCTTAAAAATATTTTTATAAGGGCTGAAGTTGTAGCTCAGTGGTAGAGCACTTGCCTCATAAATGTGAGGCACTGAATTCAATCCTAGCATCACATAAAAACAAATAAAGGTATTGAGTCCATATACAACTAAAAAATAAAAAATAAATAAATATAATAAAATATTTTTATAAAATTATAAATTTATATAAGAAAATATTTACTCTGAAAAATATTATTTTCGATATACATAAAAGTATGCATATCAGTATACTCATATTTTTATCAATATACATATATTTTTATCATTATAAATGCCCATATTAGGGACTGGGGTTGTGGCTCAGCAGTAGAGTGTTCACCTGGCAAGTGTGAGGCTCTGGATTTGATCCTCAGCACCACATAAAAATAAATAAAAAAGGTATTGTGTCCAACTACAACTAAAAAATAAATATTAAAAAAAATAAATTCCCATATTATTCAAAACAAAGTCTTTAAATAAAATGAAAAATTAACAGTTTTTCTATGATTAATTTATCTGTACTAGAATGTTCATTTCTAATACAATGTGAATTTTTATGCTATTGAAATGGGACATACTTATTGCCTTTTTGTCCCCATATGTGAATATGTTAAAACTCAGTGTTTAAAATACATCCAGCTTCTTTGCAATGCTCAAAGACAAACAAATGCTTATTTCTTTTTTACTTTTAAATCACATATATTAGGAACTTGATAAAGGGCTTCACAAATTTGGCAATTATCCAAAAATTTACAAATGTACATGATAGTACTAATAACACATTGTAATAAAATGTTCTTATAGTGAAAATAGAGATAGTTTGGCTATTCCACTAGAATGATGGATTGGCTTTTCAGTGATTGGTGTTAACATTTTTTCCCTCTAACATCTCAACTTGATAACACCTTCCTATTTTTAAAGAAAATAAGAGGTTTGCCACATTAGTAACTACAAAGGTTTAATGAGTGTCTGCCTTTGATGGTTTGGACCAGTTTCTAAACATGTGGTCTAGGTTTGGTCATACCTTCATTTCTCCTTAGCATTTGATATGAACAAATGTTTTTGATAGAAATCCTACATGTTCATTTTTAAAATAATTAATTGTACCTTTTTAAAATGAAAGTAATCCACTGTTAAAAAGTTGTTGTCAATGACAGAGTCTCAACTTATTTAGATAATGAACCATCTTATTGTTTGACCATTAAGAATTTCTGAATCATAAGGAGACCACATCTTAACAGTAGTCTGTGGATCTTTCCTAATTTGTATCCTATATTTGCATATTAAGAAGTCAATAAATGTTGCAAGAGGCATGTTAATTATTCCATGACACCAAGGTTACTTGTTCATTTACTCAGGTGAGGTGTCTCATCAGCCTTATCAATTCTTAACACTCCTTTCTGCAGAAATATTTTCATCTCATCAATAAATTTTGCACCAGGCAACAATGTGTATGTTTTATTAGTCAAATCATATTATAAAATTTATAACAGTTAACTACCACACTTTGTCTATTTTCTCCATTCAGTTATTTCTGTTTCAATGCATTTGTTTTACTATTACATTCTTTTTCCTGTTTATATTGTGGATACTTTGCTTTCTTCCCCCTCCCTGTTTCTTTGACTTACAATATGAGGTTATTTATTTGAGATATTAATTTTACATTTTTCTTAAATATACATCATAGTGATATAACTTTCTCTGTTAGCATAGCTTTGAGTGTGTTATACAACAGTCTAATATTAATATGTGGCCTTCCTCTTTTTTAATTATTGTTTTCAATTAAAACATAACTTGCATTGTAGATAGATGGTCTTGCTTTATAACCCAGTTTAATATTATTTCTTTTAAATGAAATGTTTATACTGTGATTTTTCATACTGTTAAGTTTGTCATCTTGCCTTTTTTTTTTCTGATTGTTTCATCTTTTTCTTGTTTCCTCTTATTTTGTGCCATTTTGGATTAGTACAATATTACAGATTGCTGGTTTTCTAACGGTATGGTAAATATTTTGCTCTGTAATAATGTTTCTTCCTGTATGGAATCTTTTGTTCCTCATGCTGCTTTTAATTTTTCAGTAATTTTAATTCAATTGATTGGAATATGACTTACAATAATGGACTTCATTTCTTTTTTGCTTAAACTTTATTGAATTTCTTGGATCTGTGAATTTATATCTTTTGTGAAGCTGGGAAAACTTTTAGGCATTGAATCTTCAATTTCTTCCCCCATCTTCTTCTCCTTCAGGGAATATAAATGTTATTAGGTCTCATGAATGTGTCTGTCATTTAGTATGTACCACATTCCACAGCATCTTCATATTCATTAATTATTTCTGTAATGTTTAATCAATTTTAAATCCATGCAGAATATCTATCTTTTTTAATATTTATTTTTAGTTGTAGTTGGATACAATACCTTTATTTTATTTATTTTTATGTGGTGCTGAGGATTGAACCCAGAGCCTTACACGTGCTAGGTGAGCACTCTACTGCTGAGTCAAAACCACAGCCCCCAGAATATTTTTTAACGTACATTCATTGTCATTTATTCTGTAGATGTTCTATTAAGATCACATATATATGTATACTATACACATATATGAACATATGTATACAGAACACAGTTAAACATCTTTTGAATGTCATTTTGAGCTAATTCTATCGACTGTGTCATCTCTGTGTTGGTTTGAATTAATAGATTTTTCTTTTCACTCATGCATTCCTGTCTTTTGCATGCATGCAATTTTATTGGATTATAGACACTGTGACTTTTACCATGGTTACTGTTGTCTAAGTTTGCATTTTTATGAAAATTCCTGAGCTTTATCTGATGTAGTTAAGTTGGTTGAAAGAGCTCAGCCCTTTTGGACCTTGTTCTTGTGCTTTCTCAGCAGCCCTTAGTGTAAGCCTAGTTTTGCTCCATTGTTCACAATATCTGTTTGTTTGAAATTATATAGTTTTCCATCCTGTATGATAACCAGCAAAACTATCTCAAGGTTCATAATATTCCACTAATATTCCTAGTTGATATTGTGTACCCTTTAATTCATAAGATAATTTACCTTCATAGTGTTGTAGCCAAGTTGGATCCTCTTCAGATTTCAGCCTTCGCCTTCTCTCCAGTGCTCCCTGCCAACTTTAGCCACTGTTGTCTACCTCTACCTCTCTGGGTTTCTACTCACAATACTATAGGAACCTAGAGAACACTCGTGAAAGTTCAGGAGCTCACCTCCTTTTCTTCCCTTCTCTAAGAATTGCTGATTTCTGTTGTTGTTGTTGTTGTTATTGTTGTTGTTGTTGTTGTTGTTGTTGTTGTTGTTCTTCTACTTCTTCTTCTTCTTCTTCTTCTTCTTCTTCTTCTTCTTCTTCTTCTTCTTCTTTTCCTCCTCCTCCTCCTCCTCCTCCTCCTCCTTTTGTAATACAATGGAGTGGATTGTTCTTTGATGTTGTTGTAGTACATGGACACAATTCCTTTATTTTACTTGTTTTTATTTTTATGTGGTGCTGGGGATTGAACCCAGTGCCTCACACATGCTAGGCATGCGTACCACTGAGCCACAACCCCCAGCCTCTAAATGTCCAGTTCTTTAAACATCATTGTTCGCTTGCAATTTGCCTTTTTTTTTTTTTTTTGGTAA
>NW_025999961.1:10834423-10965876 GCF_001458135.2 Marmota marmota marmota
CCTTTTTTTTTTTTTTTTGGTGTTTAGTGTGTATGGGAAATCCATCCCCTATTATTCTATTTTTGTCAAAAGAAAAATGAAAAATTATTTTAAAAATTGTCCCCGAATTGTTTAAGTGTAGCAATGCATTTTCAAAAACACAGGAAATTTTGTAGCAAATAAAACATGAAATTCTCTGTTACTCCTGTGTTACTTTACTGCCCTTCTATTAAATATTCCATTATTCAAACAATTTGTCAATCTATCTCATTTTTATATCATTGAGTCCTTTAGTCTTTGTATGTTTTAAATTCTGTGTGTTCACTTATGTTCCAAACTCAGTAATTTTTTTTATAAATAATGCACTATTATGTCAATAATACATCATTGATAAAAATTTAGATTGCTTGGAGCTTATATGTATATTATAGATTACATATAATACATATATATGAGATCACACATATATAATATATATAGATTACATATACATGTTTTGTATCAATATATGATTACACATATAGATTACATATAGAGGTTACATATATTTTGTATATATTTTAGGCATATATATATAAATAATAAATATATGTACAATCTTCACCTAAATATAATAATTTACTGAAGGTACAATTTCAAAAATAAAGTTCTGTGTCAAAAAGATCTATAGTCAAATTTGTATTCTTGTTTCACAGTGTTAAAAATTGGTTGTTACATTTTTAAGTTTATAGTCCTCCCAGAAATATTGGCCTTGGATACAGAACTCACATCCTGGAGAAAAAAACAATGAGAAATGATTTTACCAGTAAATCTAAAAAAGTGCCTTTCAAAGAAAAATATTAAAAGAACAAATTAATCTCAAATTATATTTCTTAAATTATATTGCCAATTCTGCCCCCCAAAAAGCATTATAGACTGAATGCTATTAACATGTAAATGTATGGGGGAAAAATACTTTAGAACTCCAAATATAGTATGAAGAAAAATCGGTATTAATTCAACAGTGAGTCAACAATGTAATTTGGGGCACGGGGCTGGGGATTGAACCCAGGCCCCCCCCATGAGCTAGGCAAGTGTTACATCAAAAGCCCATGTAGAAGTCTTTGCTTTCTCTAATGCAATTTAGAAAGATGACTAAATGACTATTTCCTAAATGCAAAAACAGGCTGCAATTAGCATCATGGGGATTCATATTTTTCCAGAAAATATTGGGAACTACTTCTTCCAACACTCACCCCCTGTAAATCTGTCATCAAACATATTTTCTGAAATACATCTGCTACTTGCAACATGAAATTTTTGTTACAGTTAGCAGCTGTTGTCACCTCTGCTTCACCACATTAGTTATCATGGAGTTACTTATCCCAAGTTGTAGAGTCGATTATAGCTTGACAAGGTCTGAAACAACATCATGATTCATTTCACACCTATTTTACGCTTAGTGTATTTAAAATTCAATGATTTTTTTTAAGAAATCCTTTATACTGCTGTTAAAACTAAAATAAAGTACTTATGGCAAAAATTTAGTTATGCTTCAACAAAATATATATGATTCCAATATAAACAAAAATATGTGCATAAGTGCATTCATATATAGTGGTGCTTTTATTTCAGAGGGTAACATAATAATGGTGTAACAACAATACTAAACTTAGAAAAGAATATTCTGAATTAATATAATTAACAAACGTGAAAAAAAAGTTAAACATCTCCAACAATTACAGAAATGCAAATTAAAGCTACACTGAGATTTCATCACACTTGAGTCAGAATGGAAATTCTGACAAACAACAATAAATATTGGTGAGGATGTGGGGAAAAGGGTACACTCATACATTGCTGGTTGGATTGCAAATTGGTGCAACCACTCTGGAAAGCAGTATTGGAATGGAACTAGGAATGAACAACCATTTGAGTTAGTTATCACACTCCTTGGTGTATATCCAAAGGACATAAAATCAGTATACTACAATGATATAGCCACATTAATGTTTATAGCAGCTCTTCACAAAAGCTATGCTAAGGAACCAGCCTTGTTGTCCATCAACAGATGAATGGATAAATAAAATGTGGTTTCTATACACAATAGACTGTTACTCAGCCATAAAGAAGAATGACTTTATGATATTTGCCAATAAGTAGATGGATGTAGTGACTAACATACTAAGTTAAATAAGCCAATTCCCAAAAACTAACACTTGAGTGTGGTCTCTGATACATAAATACTAACCCAAGGGAAATTAAGGGAATAGAGGTGGTGATAAGAATAAGAAAGACAGTGGAGTGAATCTGACATAACTTTCCTACATACATCTATGAATACACAACAGTGAATCTCAACATTATGTGCATCCATAAGACTGTGATCTTAATTAGAATAAGATATATTCCATGTTTTTATATAAATAAGTCAAAGTAGACTCTATAACTAAAAAGAACACATAAAAATAGAGAAAAAGAATTATAAGTAATTTCATCATATAACAAACATTCGTGTTTTTAATCATTTCATGGTTCTCAGCTATGGAAACTTCATAAGTAGAAGCTAGAATGGAAAGAGTAGATCCATATCAGGACTCTACTGACTTATTGAAAGAAGTAACATGAATCCAATAAAGGAAAAATAATGTAATGATAAGCTATTTATAGCATATTACTGATTTGGCCTCCTGTCTTAACTCAGTTTCCTTTTTACTTGTAATTTTTTTAGTAAAAAATTTCAGGTATATGATATGGGTTTGATTTTTAATGGTAGAATATGAAAATGGAAAGCAAACAAAAAATGGAATCTAGAGATTGGCTACAGGTTCAGTTCTCTTTGCTTTATTTCACTTGTTATTTGACACCCAATGGTTGGATCATCTTTCTAGAACAGGCATTCATACACCAAAAAAATTATGCTGGTGTTCTTTTGTAACTTACCGTTCAACATTCAGTGTAGGGAAATCAGAAATCAATAATGTATTACTGCTATTATAGGCCATCTGCTGGGACAGTGAGAGAGGTTTTCTTCTGTGTTAAGTGTTTATCAAGCTCTTTCTGCTGGTTTTTTGTAATCCAATGTATTTATTATTAATAGGTAAACCAGAATGTTCCTATTCTGTGTTGAAAATAGAACTTGGCTATTAAATAAAAGAAAATTACTTTGGGCTTTTGACAAATAGTAAGGCATCATGTGCACTGACGAAATTTGCTAAATATAGACCTGTATCATTAACAAAGTAAGCTATTTCTAAATTGTTAAAGTGATTTTCCTTTATGATTCTTAACTTAAAAAGCAATGTCTTTCAAGGTTAAACCTTGGAGTAGGGGCAGACAGAAACACATCCATTTTGATCCTACTAAGCTACAAGAGGGTCAAACCTTGACTTTAATACTGTTAGAATTGTTGCTTATTCCTTCCTCACAGACTGCACATGATAATCTCTAGGGAAAGTAACCATGGGGATAAAAGAAAATTTTATTTTCCTTTTTGATCTTAATGGAAACAGTAGGAAAAAAAGTTCAAGATCTATTCAGACAGAAATAGATAATGGCTGACTGTTGACCTTTCCAACAATGAAGAGACGCACCTACAGAGGATACTGTAATTGCTTCATTCCACACAAGATGTGGTCATGGGTTTTTTTTGTTTTTTTTTTTGTTTTTTTTGCTTTCCTTGTGTGCATTTCATGTTTGCTTTTACTCATAAATAGAATTTGGTGTATGTAAGGAAAATAAAGCATACTTAATATTGCAGTAATTTTCTTTGTCTTTCTCCTAAATACCTTATAATAGAGATGTGATCCCAAAGGTAAAAACAGCCCACATTGGGAACTAAATTTTAGAAATGCTGAAACTTATGGATTAAAAAACCTCAAAATTTTGTTAGCACAATTAATCAATAAAGTTTAAAAAGACACAATTCGAAATACCTGACATCTTCAACTTAGGTGTATTGGTAATGATTTTAAAAATCAGATCTACTGCAGATAAGTACGTAACAGAGAACTATTTTAAGAAATCTGATGTAGTTTTGTTTCCTTTTTTTTCTTTTATACGTTCAATGCTATATATATAGATTTCTAATTGTCCTGTGTCTCCTTAGTGTTTCCCACTCTAGAATTACAACTACTTCCTGTTAAATGATCATAAATCAAATCAGTTTTGTTTTAATTTCCAAAATTCTTATGTAGGAAAATTTCAGTGATTATTGAAAAAATGAGGAGGTTTTTCCATTTCTGTCCAAGATAGGATTCACCTCAGTTTCCCCATTGCACAGTCCTTCCAAAGGAAAAAGAGTGACTAAACTGTTCCATGAGTTAGGAATAAGGTGCACAAAGAAATCTGAGACTATAAACTTTTCCAAAATTCTACCTTTGAGATAAAACACAATATATTTTTTTCAGTGCCCCAAATACTGTCTTTGAAACAGTATTTCTGAGTTTAAAACATTCATTTAACATAGTTTAAAATAAACTAGGAAAGAAAGAACCTTTATGAACTACATTAAATGTTAAAATTATTTTCAAGATCTAGATTTTCTTTTTGGATTTCTTAAGTTCAGCAGAGCTTTTATAACAATAGATCAACTCGTGTAGCCTCTATTAAAACAACACCCCCCCCCCAAAAAAAGTAGAATTTAAATAAACATGTTTTTGTCCAACAATATTGAAATTGCCAACTTTTCATGATGTTTAGAATCTTTAAAAATGTATTATTAATATTTTTTTGGTTTTTATGGAAGAGGAGTACCAAGGACTTTACTCAGGGGTACTCAACCACTGAGCCACATCCCCAGCCCTATATTGTATTTTATTTAGAGACAGAATATCACTGATTTGCTTAGTGCCTCACTTTTGCTGAGACTGGCTTTGAACTTGTGATGTCCCTGCCTCATCCTCCTGAGCGCTGGAATTACAGGCATCCACCACCATGCCTGTATAATGTTTTTCAAAGTTAGTGCCAGAATGACTCATACAGAATTATAATTAGGTAGTTAAGTTTTCTAATATATTATAATCAAAGTGAATTCCTTTGTTAAATATCTTTAATGAGACACATATAAAAATGAGAATTGAACCAGATGCTGATTTTTATGTTTTCTGTCTTTCATGGTTGTTCTTCTGTCTTCATTCTGAGAACTTTATCCAATAGGCTGTATTTGAATGTAGGCTTTGCCCAAGATAGGATTCACCTCAGTTTGTCAAAAATGCAGAATCCCAGCTCCCATAATAGACCTACTATTGCAAATTCTAGGGTTTACTGTTGTTGCAATCTGCAGATCAAACCCAGGGCCTCATGCATACTAAGAAAGTACTTTACCAACGAGCTATACCACCAACCCATCAAATCCTGTTTTATTAAGAACTACCCATGATTCATGTGAATGATGGTGTTTGAGAAACATTCCCTTTCCTATATGGCTCCTGAAAAACTCAGAAACAGAAATCTCAAATTTTAGCTAGTCATGCATAGCAAGATTGGATCTATCTACCATCTTGAATTTAAGACAGCTCTTTAAAAAAAAATCTTTAGAGAGTGTATTAGTTTTCTGTTGCTGCAATAAGAACATATCACAACACTAACAACTTAAATAAAGAAACACAAGTTTGTTTTCTTGTAGTTCTGTGGGTCAAAATTATGGTGTGCACCTCACCAGACCATGAGTAAAGGTGTAATTGTAGACAGGACCATGTTTCTTTCCACAGACTCTAGGAGAAAATTGTTTTCTTGCCCATTCTGGTGGCTAGCAGATTTCAAATCCTTGCAGTTGTGGAGCCAGTTTGTTGTTTCATCATTGACTGTCAGTTTAAAGACTGTTCCCAGATTCTACAGGTTGCCTTCATTCCATTCCTTGTTCCTCCATCTTTGAAGCCATCCACAATAAATCTTTCCTTATCACCCCTTAATTCTCTCCTCTTTGCTTGTCTCCTCTTCCTAGACCACTTTTTTATCTTCCCTCCAGTTTCACTATTAATAGCTCTTACGATTAGTTTTTACCCATCAGCATAATTGAGAAAAATCTTCTGTATCAATGTTTTCAGCCTTAATCACACTTGCAAAGTTATTTTTGCCATGTAAAGTAACATATTCATGGGGATTAGGGTATGAAACTCTTTGGGAAAGGAGACATTATTTTGGCAACCATAAAATAAAGCTTGGGATAACATGTACCGTATTTATCCTTGATGGGAAAATCACAGAACTCTGTGGTATTTGAGATTAGATTTTTATGTGTAATAAGTTGAGGCATAGATTAGAGTAAGACCTTTTATTCACCTGAGATGTTACTTGAATAGAAAACCATTCAAGAACAATGCATTTATGATAGCCTTCTCTATATTAATATGTACTCTTTGAATACATATTCATATTGTTTTTAAATTTTAGAGTATATTTCATTTACTCAATGATATTGACTATCTGATTCAACAATACTATTATGTTTATATTAAATACTAAGATAAAATAAATGATTCAAGTGACAATAACTCACTGCACAAAAATTCATAACCATAAATAATGCCTTTAGTGTGCATACTAATACAATAGTAATATTGGAAACAATTATATAAGATTGTTTATGAGATAAAGATTCCAAGCCACATCAATGTTTATACTAGCACAAATCACAGTGGCTAAACAGTGGAACCAAACTAGGTGCACATCAGTTGATGAATGATAAAGAAAATGTAGTAAATATACACAATGGAATACTATTCCGCATTAAAATAGAATAAAATCATGATATTTGCAGGTAAATGGAGCTGGAGAATATAATGATAAGTGAAGTTAGCCAATATCAAAAATCTAAATGCCAAATGTTTTCTCTTATATAAGGATGTTGATTCATAGAGAGGTTGGTGGGGCATGGGAGTATTAGATGAACTCTAGATAGAGTAAAGAGGAGAAAGGGGAAGGGAGGAGGCATGGGGACAGGAAAGACAGTGAAATGAGATGGAGATCATTACCCTAAGTACATATATGAAGACACGAATGGTGTGACTCTACTTTGTATACAACAGGAGATATGAAAAATTATGCTCTATATGTGTAATTTGAATTGTAATGCATTCTGCTGTCATATATAACAAATTAGAATAAAAAGATTCCAGAACGTTATCAGCACTTTATATTTCATGCCTTTGTCAGATCATTGAGGAAAGTCCCTATAACTTTAAGAAATATTTGAAGAACTAATAATCTTAAAATAATGCCAGAATTTATGAGTCTCTTTTCTGCCAGATACTCTGTTGATCGGAATACTGATATGGACCGAATTTTTAGTATCCACTCAGAAAATGGCTCTATTTTCACTCTGAAGCCTCTTGACCGGGAATCATCCCCTTGGCACAACATCACTATTACAGCCACAGAAATAAGTAAGTTGTCAACACATCTATCTGAATGCATTATCTTTTACCAAAGTGATCAGGTAATGGCTTAAGTTGACTCTTTCTCTCCTGTAGAATGGCTACATTGTGAGAAATATTTTAGAGAAATTATTTCAAAAGTTTGGGGTTTAAGGATTATTGAATCACTCATTTATTTAAAATTTTATTTTTTATAATTTAGAGTAGGATAGAAACATAATCTAATCTAATAAAAATTATTAACCAATCTATAAAAATAGAGTACTACATTCTTAGTGATATTTCATCTTATTATTGTGCTTTCCCTGTGGACCATGTTGATGTATTCATCAGCATAAGCTAAGAAAGTGAATACCCCAGAACTGATCTGTTGCTAAGCTACAAATGGGCAAGTGGTTTTAGTTCTTCTCTGTAAATGAGCCTGAAATCTTACACATGTTCTTATTGCAGATAATCCAAAACAAAGTAGCCATATTCCAGTCTTCATCAGAATTCTGGATATTAATGATCATGCTCCGGAATTTGCCATGTATTATGAAACATTTGTTTGTGAAAATGCAAAACCTGGGCAGGTAAATGAAATTATTACAAATTTAAAATATTTTTTTTCTTTATGAAGGCAGATGACATTAATTTATTTGTAATATTTTTTTCATGCCACTCTGTTCCTAGTTCCTTATTTACTTCTGTTTGATCTAACCAAATTTATTTTTTAAACTCATTTTTATTGTCAATCTAATAGAATATAATAGTGAAAATTTATACATCAGGCATATAATAAATATCATGTATTGCCGCAGTCCGGCTCCAGCAAAATAACCCGGGGGTGACAAACAACTTGTGTACATTGATACAGCAGGAGTAGGAGCCGTTTATTGTAGGACAGGAGGGGTATATATACATTCCACACAGCTTATCTTAATTAACGTAAACTAGATATAGCAGTCAACCAATAAGGAATCTCCACACGTAATGGCTCGCTGGTGTTACTTCACAAACCACTCCCTCTGGCAAAATGCCAGGCACCATCTTGACTTGTTTACAGACTCTAACCATATATATATATATACAAAGTTCATATTTGGATTCATAATTAGGCTGAGTTATATACATTAAAGTATGGAGGTACATTATTAGATAAATGTGAAGTATAAAAATAAAAATTTTCTCTTTTAACTAGAATAATGATAAATATTTTTATTACATTTTTCTAATTTAAATAGCTCAATCAGGAGTTTTTGTTTTGATCTAAATGATATTTGTGATTTATAATTTTCTATTATAAAATATGAATTATATTTATAATTTTCATTAATAAAAATTGTTAATGACTTGTAAATTCCAATTACAAAGTAATGTTTCAAATATATCTAAAGTAATTTAAAGAAATGCACAATATGCCCAATTTTTATTCAAACAGAATTTTCTAAGAACACCAACTCTGTATCTACCTATCTATCTACATGTATATTTAAAGAGTTATTCAGTTACTTCTTTAAGGCAAAAATATGTAGATGGTAAGAATCATCGACAATTTCACCATGTCCATTTAAGAAAATAAAATGGAAAACACTCATTTTTTTATTTCAATTGAGATTTTTAAATGTTTGTGCCCCTCCCCCCAATTCATTCACATGTTGCAGTTGTGAATTTGGAGAAAGGGTCTCCAAGGTAATAATTAAGGTTAGTTGGGGTCATGAGAAATGTTGATCTGATATAACAAGTGCTCTTATGAGGAGCCATACCAGGGATCTCATGTTTTCTCTTTCTCTCTGAGCTCACGAACCCAGGAAATGCCATGTGAATACTCAAAGAAAAGACAGCAAAACATAAGGCAGGAGGACAGTTCTCACAAGAAGCCAACCATGTTGGCAAGCTGATCTCCAACTTCTAGCTTTAAGAACTGTGAGAAAACACATTTCTTTTGTATAAGCCACAGTCTGTAGCATTTTGTTACAGCATCCTGGCTAGGATGAAACTACTTTCCAACTTCCACATACACTCAAAAATTACAATGGAAGCCAGGCATGGTAGCCTCTGCCTATAATCAAAGCTAATCATAGCTATTATCCTAGCTACTCCTCCTAGGATTCTGAATTTGAGGCTAGTCTTGGTAGCATAATAAGATGTCTCAAAAATAAATAAATAAGGCGAAGTGGTTATTTTTTTTCTTTTTTGATTCACATAGATTTATTACATGCTTATTTCAGTTCAAAAACATTTTTCTTTTTCCACTTTGGTACATGATAATGGCCACGTTCTCAGTTCAGTAATAATTACTGTTATTTGATGTTTATTTTTTTATAGCATGGCCACACATTAGTAAACTTACTAAACTATTTTTCTACTAATGGACATTTACTTAATCAATAAGATCTTATTCTTTCAGAGAGCATCATAATGAGCACTAGAGTACATTATGTATTTTTACTTACTGGTATAATTTTCCTTTGTTATAAGCTTTGAAGTATGAATGATTAATCTATAAATATTAATAGATGCTGCCAAATATTTTCAAATATTATTTAAGGGATTCTTCTGACAGTTATGATTGCCTATTTACTTGGATTACTCTAGATTTTAAATGTCTGTGAACTTCTAAATATCTCATGAGAGTTTAGTATAAATTTCTTCAAACTCATTTAAGCTGAATGTTTTCATAAATGTATGCTTTTTTTTAAATCTTCACACTTGTATCAGGTTCCTGGAGTTGCCATGAAAAATTACCACATACTAGATGATTAGAAACCATGGAATAATTTTTCTCATAATTCTAGAGATTAAATGTCCAATATTGATCTGTCACCAGTCTATGCTCTCTCTGAAGGTTTTAGGTAGGATCCTTCCTTAACTTCCAAGCTTCTTGTGGTTGCCATGATGTTGTGACATTCCTTGGAGTGTGGACTTCCAATCTCAACCTCTATCATTACATTGTATTCTTTAAAAAAAAATTAACTGTAGTTGGACACAATATCTTTATTTATTTTTATGCGGTGCTGAGGATTGAACCCAATGCCTCACAGGTGCAAGGTGGGCTCTCTACCAATGAGCTACAGCCCCAGCCCTACATTGCATTATTGATGTAAATCTTTCTGTATTCAAAATTGTCTGTTTTTATGATGACTCCTGTCATTGAATTAGAGCTCTCACTCATACAGTAAGATTTAATTTTTACTTGATAATATCTGCAGAAAAGTTTGTTCCAATTGTGATCATATTTATAGGTAATATGATTTAGGACTGGAATTTATCTTTTGGGGACCACAAATGAACCTACCTGAATCAGTAGGTGTTCTTTACTCATTTATATATTATTGTGCTATATTTTATTGATTCATATGAATTACTGATACAATGTATACTAAAATTAGATACAAAGTATGATTGATAATAATTATAATTATTTAATATATATTCTTACTGTTTCATTAAATCAACAAAGATAAAAATAAAACATAGTTCCTAAAATATAAAGCCCATCAAATCATTTGAAGAACATAAGTCATGCAATTAAAGGACCAAGATTTTTTAATGATTAAGAATAGTTCTACAAATAAGATTTATTATTATTATTCAGGATCAGGAGGTTGAGCAATAATATTAAATATTTTGTGATTTTTTAAAATATTGTGCTTCAATTTTCTAAGGGAAAAAGATTATTAATTTTGTATTAACAATTGTGCACTTTCAGAAGCCTCATACAAAGAAACACAAAGTCACATGTTAATCTATCAATAAAATGAATGAACTCATATGTAATATGAAGTTAAAGTAGAAGAGTATTGGCTAGGAGTTGTAGATGGTATGGCTATAATAGGTACACAAAAACCAAAAATGTTTAAAATTATTGTGAAATTCAATAATTGTTCACCACAGAATATTGGACTAGTATACCTGGAAATGGCACAACTGTTTATTTTTCTAGAAGAGAAAACTGAAAGTAAGCATAATTACGTGACTTTAATTTCATATCACACAGATGGCAGAACCAGAACAAGGAAAACAGAACATTGATATGTAGCTTGGTGCCTTTTGTGTTATGAAGTTCTCAATTGGATTTTTCCTCCCAAACTAGTGCTTGCTGCTCCATCTTCCTTTATGCCACACTTCAGAATTATTATGTGCTCAGCAAAGAGGGTCCTAATTTTGCAACTTCCACAATGATTTCACAATACTTGAGAAGCATTTTTTTATGAATTTATCTTTACAAACAACATTAAAAGAAAGGCAAGCAATCTGAATTAAATATGCAATATGTTGCAATAATGCACATAGCTGTAAAATCTTTTTCTTTATGATAGTATGCGATGAAGAGTTCACTTGTCTGGAAACATATTAATAGTATTCTTGATTTGAAATTGTGGTAAAAAGTTATATTTTTAAAAGGAATCTTGTATGATTTCTTCCTTTGAGAAAACATTTTCTAGTGGACGAAAGGGGTTAGGAACCAAATACTAATAAAATAGGCTGGTGCTTTACAAGACGACAAAAGAGGATACTTATTGAACTGATCACATGTTTGTTTGTTTGATTTTTTTTAAGTTCATTGTTTCAGTGGCAAGGAAACAGATGATGAATCCTTGAGAAGCACTGACAAGTAATAACGATAGAGATAAACATTTTTATTTATTAATTAAATATTATCTTGGACAAAACCTTTACAAAACACCTTGGCATGGTTTACTAAAAAAGACTTTTTTTGTTTCTTAAGTTTAGTGACAAACTCAAAATTCAAAGCATGAAAGCATGGACTTAAAATATTTTTTTAATTAAAAAAGATGGCTACTTTTAGTTTTGTTTTGTTAAATATATGCATTTGTTTTGCTTTCAGCTGATTCAGACTGTCAGTGTTATGGACAAAGATGACCCTCCACGAGGCCACAAATTCTTCTTTGAGCCAGTACCAGAATTTCCTCTCAATCCAAACTTCACCATTGTAGACAATAAAGGTAATAGAAAAAATTTTAAAAAGAAAAATTTTGAAACCTTAAGATGGAAAACTACAAAAGTGTGAAATATTTTCAATTTCTCCCCCAGATAATACAGCAGGAATTATGACTCGCAAAGATGGGTACAGCCGCAACAAAATGAGCACCTACCTACTGCCAATTTTAATTTTTGACAATGATTATCCTATTCAAAGCAGCACTGGCACACTCACTATTCGGGTGTGTGCCTGTGACAATCAAGGGAACATGCAATCCTGCAACGCAGCGGCCTTGGTCCTCTCAGCGGGCCTGAGCACAGGAGCTCTTATCGCCATCCTGCTGTGTGTCCTCATACTTCTCAGTAAGCTATGCCCCTCGCAATGCTCAGTGAACCCATAATTCTCTCCTTCATTGTCCAGGAATTGTGCACAAAGTAACACTCTCCTCCAGAGCTAATGGTGAAGCATCTTAACATTTATCAAAATTAGCTTTTCCATGAGAAAAAAAAAAAGTAATTCTAGCTTTTATCTGTGTGGTTAGTTTAAGTTTTCTAGAGGTCAATAACAGAGAAAGTTCTTGGGAGGGAAATGGGATAAATTATGTTATTTGCGGGTATCTATGTTACAATGTACTCATAAAAAAACAGTAAAAAACACAAATATAAAACAAATGCTACATACATATTTTTACAACATTTTATGGCATTAACTGTTATTTCTCTGATTATGGTTACTTTGCAAAGGGCATTTGATTTAATAAGCTGATCTAATCGTTGTATCAACTTCATCAGGTAAAACGTTTATACTTCTACTGAATGGTTATGTAACATGCCAAAATCACTCTTCAGAAAGTGTTTTTATACTGGCATTAAAATAGTTGAGTCTATTTTAGAATACTCTTTTCTATTATTTTCAAAACTGAAGATTGTTTTATCTTTACAAATAATATTACTAACAAATATTTATACTTATATTTATATATGCCAACAAATACATACATATTATCTATATAGATATAGATATACATATACATACATACGTACCCACACAATTGGCAAATTTATAAAAGTTGTCAAAATAGAACATTTTCCTCATAATACTTTCTATATATAGATGCAATGCACCAAATTAAAAAGTTAAATTTCAGTTTTTAAATATCACTGTGACCCTGTGGTATACTTACCCTGCAATGTTTTCTAAATAAATTTGTGCTTCCAGTAGCAAATGTTTTATTTGAGCATACACTAACGGTACAACAATTTAATTCAATTAAACAGTTGTTTCACTGCAAAACACTCCAAAAAATTATTTCCATCAAATGTTCATCCAAAATTTTTATGCGTAGGGCAAGAGAGAAAGCCAAATTTATATTCTAATGCTCATATATGCTGGCTTCTTTTCATTGCAAATCCTTTCAAGCTATCTGGATGAAATCCCTTTGGCCAGATATCCTTGCAGGACTTCACTGGGGGATTGATGAAAGTGAGGAGAAAACATTTGTCTCAGTTAAGATGATCCAAATATCTAGAAAAAAAAAATTCTCCAAGATGAGAACACAGGCACTACCACCATAACCATGAGCAGTTCCCATCCTCACCTGCTGCTAGAAAGTTCAGGTCCTCTATAAAATATTTTTGAAGCCCTGTGGAGATTTAAATTTGGTTTACCCTTTTAGCTCTTACTGATTTTATAGCTTAGACAGTTCTACTTTCCTAATTTAAAATAAAGTAAATATATGTATATTGCAATTTATAAAATTTCTATATTAATGTAGTACACACACAAAGATATTTATGCACATATGATAGAACAAAACATCCACCAAATATTCTGATATTCAAATACAATCATTTAAAACATTTTTAAAAAATTTTTGCTATGCAGAAATCCTACAAAGTTTTTATTATTATTCTGAAAAAAAAAGAATCTGTCACCATTCTTTCTGGAGAAATATAGAAGACACATATTTATTTTTCACCTTCCCAATATATTACTTAAATATGGAATGATTTTGTATCATTTAGTTAAAATTGCTTGTAATGCAGGTTTCATTATCAAAATTACTAAAACATTCTTGCTGTTATTTCAAGTCTTTATAGTAATGGCCAGACATAGTTACTGCATTTCTATAGTTAAAAGTTAGCACTTTGTAAGACAGAATGGGAAATATTTCACATCTGTGCTGATAATTTTGAAGAAATGCAGTCCTTAGTTTCTCTCTATGCTGGTGGGGGCATGATTAAAACTTTAGGGCAGAGCTTTATAAAAGTTTTCATTCCCAGTACCACTTTGACAGTCTGATGAATCTTTTTAATTTTTTCATAACAGTTTAAATAGTTGAGACCTTTGGGATGTAGCTCAGTAGTAGAGTGCTTGCCTGGCATGCTTGAGGCCCTGGGTTCAATTCACAGTACTGCAAATAAGTGAATCTATAAATATATAACTTTATAAGAATGAATCGGAAGAAAATAAGATGTCTAACTAAATTCAAGAAACAAGCAAAAATCAGAATTTGTTTGCTTATTGAATTATTCCTTTGTAGAGAAAGTTTAAATATAGTTTGAGGATAGCTGTCATACTTGAAATGCAATATAAAGTATCTGTGATTTCTATTGGTTTAATAGTCACAAACGCTGCTACTATAATTTTGAATATTATTTACTATGGTAAGAAAGGAAAAAAATGCTAAATTACAGTTTCAGCTTACTAAAAGTGTTCAAACATTTTTCACTGTTCTTTATCCTAGCTTCTCTGAATTCCAATTCCATATCCTTAATTATTAACTTTAATATAGGAAATGAAGAAAATAAATTTTTTTCTGCCAAAGGAGAAAAAGAAAACTATAAAATTTCTCTCAAATCTACTTACAAATTTTAGTAGACATTTATAGGTAAACTTTAAGATAAATTTACTATATGCTTATTATGCTATTTACCAAAATTAAAGAAATTTAAAATTATCCTTAAATATTAAAATTAGAAAGAACTGTTTTTTTTTTTTTCCTAGTTATGGCTCAATTTGATGGATGTTAGATCTATTTGGGACTCAATTAATCTTATGTTATCCTTTAATAGGAGCAAATACAGATATATCTCATTTTTACAAAATAATTATTTTTTAAAAATGTCTCCAAGATGATCCTGAACTCAACACCTGAAGCTCTTTCTGATGAGGTTAACTTAAGATGCTTCTAATTATTTTTATAAAAGTCTATTAATTAGGAAGAGCAAAGGAAAGCATGCTGGCCAATATAAAAATGACATTGGACAGGAGGCCTTTATATTAACAAAGAATGGTAATTTTTAAGAAAATATTTTCTTATACAATGAAACATAAATAATTTTGTCAATATATTTAACTGCTCTCAACTAAAGTAAATGTAGCTGTTATTTCTCTGAAGTAATATTTAAATGTTTTGGAGAAGTTTTCTTTCATTAGTTCTTGTGTAACTTATATGTAAAATTACAAAGTTGGTCTCTTTACAATAGAAGATATATATTTTGGAAATCACAAGGAGTTTTTTGTTTTCTTAAAATGAATTTTATTGACTACAGCATATATTTGTTGAGAAAGAGTCATTGTCAAACAAATAAATAACAATTTAAGTACAAGTTCTCTTGCTATAAATAATACAGTATACTATATGAGGAAGTCCACAGTTAACTTTAAAGCAAAAGTATGTAAATAATAACAACATACAAGTAGAGAGAATACTATTAACAATTTAGTCTCAAAGTTTAAATGCAACTCCTTAAAAATCATGGAAGTCCTTGCTCAAGATAATATTTAAGCTGTCATGATAATATTTAAGATAGGTACAAGTTAAAGATATGCTTGAGCTTAACTATTGTAATGTAGCAGTTGGAATTTATTTCAAATTTTGAGCAGACATTCAAAACCAGACCAATTAAAGATTTAGTAAAATGGCCCAATTTGGAATAGGATTAAATCAGTAGTTCATACATATTAATGTTCTTATGTGTGTTTATAAACACACACATAATATAAGACTATAATGCAAATATAAGCATATATTCATCTATAGATGAGTAAATGATTTGTATATATTGCCTTGGGTCATTGAGAAAATATTCAATAGCTGCAAAAATTCTCTTGAGATAAAAGCAACTGGTGCTTCAACATGTCTGTATTTGGAATCATATGTGCATTCTCAAGGAGTGATGTGTCAGATTAAACAATATTTTTTCAATATCAGAGGCCCATAGACCTTAAAAATGAATTGACCTTGTATTATCTGCTTTTTATCAATGTACTGCATCCATTCATTGGCCCAAGGCACTCTGTGCTTGTACAGGATACTCCTCCTGCCAATCAGTCTCACAAACTTCCACACACTGAAGTATGCATGCTGTTTTACCTCGCATCATGAAACCTCACTATTTTCTCATGTTTTTAAATAGTTTTAGTCGTGCTGTTTGCTGCATTGAAGAGACAAAGAAAAAAGGAACCTCTCATAATTTCAAAGGATGATGTCCGCGACAATATTGTGACGTACAATGACGAAGGCGGTGGGGAAGAAGATACACAGGCTTTTGACATTGGCACATTAAGGAATCCGGAAGCAAGAGAAGACAGTAAACTTAGAAGAGATGTAATGCCTGAAACTATTTTTCAGATAAGGAGGACTATACCCCTATGGGAAAATATTGATGTACAAGATTTTATCCATCGAAGATTAAAAGAAAACGACTCAGACCCAAGTGCACCTCCTTATGATTCACTGGCAACGTATGCCTATGAAGGGAATGATTCCATAGCAGATTCACTCAGTTCCTTAGAATCTCTCACAGCTGATTGTAACCAGGATTATGATTACCTCAGCGACTGGGGTCCTCGTTTTAAAAAACTGGCTGATATGTATGGGGGTGATGAAAGTGACCGAGACTAAGCATATTACTTAATATTAGTGGAACTATCTTCGTTACTAGAATGAGTGGCCTGCATTCTCCTCCTTGGAGGAATTTTTTCAAAAATTGAAATTACAAACAATACGTAGGTGTTGTCTTAGTAAGGGTTTGCTTAACCAGTAAGTTTCCGTGAATGAATATGAATGATATAGATTTTAAAACAGTAATAATAACCAGTTCACCCTCTTTGCCTAATAACCTTGGAAGGAAATTATATCACATTAATAATCAATAAAAATATTTAAAAGGCTTTTTGTGCCTTTTCTTAGGTATAAAACTTTATAAATGCTTTCTTAACTGATTTTCAGTCACCTTTACTATTAAATTAAACATTGTGCAACTGCTTTGTAAAATAATATAGAAAATATATATCGCTGATGAAATAGGAATGACTACTACTGCCAAATTTATTTAGTTGAAGAATGTCTTTGTGTTAATTCATTCATATTTTTATAAATGTATATTTATATTTTTGTATTTTTGAAATAAACTAGTATTTATAAAAAATTAATTTCATTTTATTTAATCCATAGAGGCAGTCTGATCTCACTTAAGACATGAATGCTTTACATCTTTAAGTGTAAAGTATGATTTACTCAGGGAAAAAGCAGTTAAGAAGTTACTGCTTGGAATTTGGTACTAAAGTGAGGTGGAATTATAAATGATCTTTGGTACGAATTGTTATTTGTTGTTTTAATTACTTAAATATTGACAAATGTTTATTGAACCACTGAAGTCTATGCATGGAAGAATATGAGATACTTTGGAAATATAAAGTATTATATATACATATATATATATACACACACAAATATATAGTTGTGGATAATAAATTAAGTTTTTTTCAAGTCTTTATCAACCATTGGATTGTATTTATAGTAAATGAAATGTCAGTGATCTTATGTAGAAGAGAAAAACCTTAATCTCTCTTCTTTGTTTTTGTTGTTTTTTTTGGGGGGGGGCTTTGATTGAATAATTCATGAAATACTTGGTGAGTCTGGGGTAATAATTCAAAATTAATATTGACAAACTATAGGGTGTTTAAAAATTAATTATTTTACTGTTGCTAAGAGTTATGTATTTGAGGGAATATTGAAAGAGCTAAGGACTTGTAGAAATAAAATCTAAAAGGATCTTACGGTGCTTAATAAAGGTTAAGATTGTCTAAAGAACCAAATATAGGCACACTAAGACATAGGCAGGAAGAAGGAAAAGGTTCCTGCATGAAAATCATTTGCAAATCTTTGAAAGACTGCCATGCAGAAAACTTGACCTTGTATTATCTGCTTTTGATCAATGTACTGACTTCACCAGCATGTAAAACCTAAATCAAAATAGTCACAGGGAGACTACACGCTATCTATTTTCTCTGGCAAATATTATTTGTTTTCTTTAATTATTCATCTTTTAAGGAGCACATGCCAGACAATGGTAATTCACAGGTGGAATTAATAAGGGAGAAATTGACAATTGACTCTTCTGTTGTCAAGGCTGAAAATAGTAAATATTTCACAAATTGCAAGCAGATAGGTATGTGTTATTATGTAACTCTTTTGGAAAATTTCTGAAGACTAACTCAATAACTTCATTAGCAACAGCTACTACACACTAAACAGTCAACTTAATGTTTAAATTATTATGAGCACCACAATAAACCAGGGTACCTTCAAGTTGTAGACTTAAATTGCTTTGAAATAGTCACATTGATACCAGATAGAATAAGACAGAGCAAATTTTAAACTTGATATTTTAGCAATGTTAATTCAACTACCATTTTTTGTGTCAATTAACTTATGAGTTAGTATCAGAGTTTTCTCTTTCCTTGATTATGAAATTACCAATATATCATTTATAAAAAGAAAGTACCTAACAGATTTTATATTTAATATACTTAGCAGATGCTCTAATCAGAATTTGATTTAATTAAATAAATTACCAGATCTAACTCTAGCATTTCCTAGAATTTTTCAAAGATGTTCAGAATTTCTTTAGCAAGAAAGACGAATTTAAGAGACAGAAGGACAAGGTTTTAGTATTCTCATGCTGATGAACTAAAGAGAAATTATTAAATTTCTCCAGAAAATACACATAATAAGTTTCACTATGCGTGGTATAAATAATTTTATGTCACTAAATGCACGCAATATATCCAGTAATATGATTTTTTTTATCACTGGATTTCCATGGACTGTGTACTTGTTAAATTGAAGCATATTTATTCCTTATCTTTACTTACTTGTTAAATAAAACAATTAATTAGCTTTGAATATGTAAACGTAAGATAAATTTAAAATAATTTGAATAGTTTCTACCAGATATAATTAAAACATTATTTCACTATTTTATTTAGAATGTTCAATAATTTTCAGAAAAAAAAATGTATTATATCTGGGTATGCTTCCATGTGAATCAATTATCTACATTATTTGAACTTTTATATTCAGAGCAAACATTATTCGTTCATTGTTGCTCTCAGACATATAGACTAGATCCCAATAACTTAGATATCACCCTTATATAAGTAAATAAAATGGCATAACAATTAAAAAGCAAGCAAACAAATAAGAAAAAGAGTGACAGTGACTCCTAAGCACTAAGGTGGATGTTGACCACTCTTCCCTTGTTTTAAGTAAAACTGACTTTTCAGGATCCTTTATTATTTTGATGATTCTTTTATTTTACTTGGTCTTCTTAGCTGGTTCCTTCTCTTTTTTTTCAGTATCTTGAAGTGTTTCTGACCCTAGTCTTTTTCTTTGGTGTTTCGATTCTGGCCCTTAGTCATCAGATGCAGTCTCCCAGTTATCATTTACATCTATATCTATATCTATAGTTCAACTGAGATATACATCATTCAGTTTGGAGCTCTCAAATTTACACTTCCCTTCTTCACCTCCTTCTAGTAAAGCATATATACAAATAGCTATTCCACATTTCAAATAAACATTTAAAAATTAATGTGTCCAGACTTTAGCTTCTAATCATCACATCTATATTTTCTGTACCGTCACCCTGACCCACAACAATTATACATGTCTAGTCGATGGCAGCTCACATGATGAGAATTCTATGATAATTACCCAGAGCAAAGGAATTGGGTTATCTTTTTCATGCATTCTGTTCTCACCCACAGTGACTTTTGATCGCATCTGCTACCAGAAAGCTAATACTATTATCTAGCTTATTGCAATATTAAGAACTCATTCTTACCAGCTGTGCCCCTACCATCTATTTTAGTTTACACATATGTATACATACATATATTTATTTATTTATATTTTTATTTAATTAGGAAAGTCTGAGCATCTCATTTCTCTATAAAAACTTGTAAGTTGTTCATTTGCAGTGTAAGTCTTCACAATAGTCTCTAAGGACCTATCAGATTAGGTTTGCATTACCTCTCTGATCTCACTTCTATTTCATTAACTCATTTCATCTCAGATATTCTGAGCTCCTCAAAAATGCCAAAGGACAAATGCTATTGCACAGTTTGATCATTCTCCTTGGAACAATCTTTCTGAAGCTATTTCTGAAATTAACTTTCTAGTTATTTTAAATTCATTTTCAAATTACAGGTTTTTAATGAGGACTGTGTGAGACAGTCTATTTAAAATTGCAAACTCATACCCCATTGCCCCTTTCTCATTTTTAAAAGTAAATATTATGCAAAGTACATATCATGATTTAACATAACATATGTTTTTCATTTAAATTTTTGGTTTGTCTATGTCTATCAGAAAACTTAGTCCTTTGGGGCAATAATTTCATAAAATTTATACATTAAAAACCTCAAAAATGTCTAAATTAGTGTCTCCTATCTTATTGAAATGCAGCAAATATCTGTAAAACGTTTAATAAAAAACTCAAATTTTTTATTGGATAAGATACTGCAAATAGGAGACATAAAATAAAACAACTGAACAAGACAACACAATGTTCATAATAACCTAAATTGTTAAATCAGAAACGTATATTTTTTCAAAAACAGCTTCACTCATTTAATATTTCCTTCAATAGTTTTACCTTCTAAAATAATATAGTAATGGAATTTTACAGGGTTTCAGACAATCTATCCCACTTGCTGAATCCAAATACCAGCCAATGCAAAGAAAGGATGAAATAAACAGTCTTCTTTTCTTCTTTTCAGCAAATGTAATTACTGTTACAATGGGCTTGTCATTGGACTGTCCTGGCTATTGTCTTGTACATGGGTAATAGAATATGGGTTCTGGAAAATGAACAAGTCCAAAGGAAAATACATATTTTATTTTTTAAAAAACATTTGGGGGCAATCACTTATATGAAGTAGAAACATCAGCTGTTGAAATTTAAAATCTATGTGGACAAAATAGCACCTTGGAAATACTAGGCCTCATCTCATTTACAGTCATTTTTTAAATAGAATTTTGTTAATGTAAACATGTTAAAAAGTATAAGTTACCATATTGTTTCTAGCACTAAAATTTAGGACACTTTATCTATAAATCATTTATTTTATATTTTCTTGAAGAATCTACTAATGAGGTTAAGCATTTTTTTTCTATATGCATGTCCCACACAAGGAACTATAATTTTCTAGTTAATTTCTCTGACACTTTTCTTTAGATATGTTATTTTCTCATTATTTCTAACAAATAAATTATTTTTCATAAATAAGAAACTTGTTTTTTCATGATAATAAATTTCAGTGAACTATAATTATCTATGCTAAAATTTATGGTTTCTCTGCTGTAGTTTGTTTTGTTTTCTGTGTGTTCTTAGTACTCATTCCATACCAAATCCTATGTCATTTATTTTACCTCCTCTCTAGCATTTCAGGCACAAAGAAGTATACATTCTTGAAGTATATATCCTTAGTTGACCTACCTACTTCAATCTGAGCAGGACAGTGGTCTTTCATGCTGGTGCTAAGTTTTCATCCTGCTATCAATTCCCACCATCAGCTTGGGGACTCCCATGATCTATCTCTTCTTCAGGGCTGGAATCCTGAGCCCCAACTCCCATACCAGCAGTTTCTGTTTTCTTTCCTTGTTTCTCCTCTTGACTTAATATAGGTGGGGTATTCCTTAAAATAGTTGAAAATAGTTGAAGCAAAAAGTTTTTAAGATTTTGAAGTTTTTCCAATTTTGCAATATCTACATAAATTTTGCTGTTTAAGTGTCCCTAATTCAAAAATTTTAAATCCAAAATGCTATAAATATGAAATTTTCAACACTCAAAAATGTTGGAGATTTCAGATTTTCAACCTGAGTAATATAATTCACACTTCACATATTTAAGATGATGTTATTGTTTATTTTTCTGTAGAAATTCCATTACATTTTAACTGAATAATTCCTTGATAATTATTGGATCTTTTTGCTCTGACTATATTGGCTACCCTGATGTTTCAATTGTAAAGAATATATTTTAATTCTTTGATGACTACAAATTTCTTTGTAATTATTTACATGCACTATTTCATAATTTATGTTATTTGCTTGCTCTTGGTAAGTATTAGGCATTTAACTTTGTAACTTCTATTACATAAAAATAACAAGAATTTTTAAAAATGTATTGAATGCTATTACCAATAAAAATCTCAATATTTTAATTATTTTCAATTCAATACATTATTCTTATTTATGCTATTCAAAAAAACCCTCATATGTAGAAATTATAAGGAAATATATTTTCAAGTAAATATACTTGGGAGAGAAATGTAAATATGCAGATTTGTTTTTCTCCTATTTATTTTTATCATATTAATATAATACTACTTTTCAGTACTCAACATTTCAAGATCCTTTGTCCTAAACATGAAATTTCATTGATAGAGTCTTAACAAGTGAATGAGTAATTTATTCAATAATGTTTTTTAAAAAAAAATTTTATTCATTGTTGATGAATTTTTAAATTGTATTTATTTTTGAGTAGGTGGTGCTGAGAATCAAACCCAGTGCATCACACATTCTAGGCGAGCGCTCTACCACTGAGCAACACCTCCAGACCAATATTCAATAATTTTATAAATCTTTATTAAGTGCTAGTATTATAAAAATGATGTGAGAATTAGAGTTAAATTCAGCAAAACAAATAAACACAATTAGCTAAAATTAAAGTTGTATTTTATGTGTATATACGGTACATATACGTGTGTGTATAGTAATTAGGGCTTAGAAAAGATATGAAGATTAACCAACAAAAATTACTATTTTTTTGCTTCACATTTCTTTCATCAAGATGTTATATATTTAAAATATAATTGGTTGTAGGTTACTATATTTGTAAAAATCTGAGTCATCTTTGAATAAAAAAATATGATAAGAAAATTTAAGGGCTGGGGATGTGGCTCAAGTGGTAGCGTGCTCACCTGGCATGCGTGCGGCCTGGGTTCGATCCTCAGCACCACATACAAACAAAGATGTTGTGTCTGCCGAAAACTAAAAAAAAAAATAAATATTAAAATTCTCTCTCTCTCTCTCTCTCTCTCTCTCTTTAAAAAAAAAGAAAACTTAAACTGGTTAAACTTTCTGGGTTGAATTCTTTGTTAATTTTAATATATAACAATGTCACAATGTACTGAAGGATCTGACTCCATTTTTTGACATTCAATTGCTGATAGTCTTTAAGTGACACTGTCACTCTAGACTTTGAAGCTATTTCTGAGCAAGGTGGTAAGAAAGCCTGGAATTTCTCTCATCATGGGCAAGCGGGGAATTCAAACCACACAAGTCCTACCAGAGGAACAAATTCTCCCCAGTCCTGCTTTAGCCAGGATAAAAGCCCAGGTCCTTCCCTTTGCCTTGCTCTCTCTGTCCAACTGGGACCAGCTTGGGAAGACTGCTGGGTTCTCCCTGAGATCTTAAAACCTGTTCATGCTCTTTGGGTATGAATATAGTGTCCTTAGTCTACATATCTAAGTCACACTTTGGATAAGGGACCAACTGACCCAGCAGAAGATCATAACACTAAGATTACAATCAAATTTTTATTTCTCAAAATGATAATTTGATAAGGCTAAGTGCAATTTTAATATTTCTGTAACTCTTATAAACACATAAAGTATATATTCTTCATTGTTTTTATCCCTAGCTTCATAATACTTAAGAGTTAATGTCTCTTAATGATTTTCTTAATCATAAAATTGATCAAAATCTAATTTCATAATGTATAAATTGCTAAATACATTAGCAAAGAAAATGTGATTCATGTTTTACTTTATTTTTCTAATTTAATTAGAGCTTTACATTTATACATAGTAGTTGAGTTCCTTCT
Source organism: Marmota marmota marmota (assembly GCF_001458135.2). Classification (NCBI taxonomy): domain Eukaryota; kingdom Metazoa; phylum Chordata; class Mammalia; order Rodentia; family Sciuridae; genus Marmota; species Marmota marmota. The sequence goes on from NW_025999961.1 coordinate 10,858,867, forward strand.
GAAAAACTCATACAAAAGTGGAAATCAATTTCAGTTCAATTTAATTTTCCCTCCCCTTTTTCTGTCTCCTTCTCCCCCCTTCTCCTTCCTCTAGTCTATTTGACTTCCTTTCACCTGTCCATTTATTTATATTTGATGGATTCTTTATGTTATTCTATCCTTCCCTTCCTCTATCCTTAATTTTACTCTAGCTTCTGCATATGAGGGAAAACATTGGACCTTTGAGTTGCTTATTTGTTCATTGAGGGAATGGGAAATGGACCCCTTATAAATGTTAGGCAAGTACTCTTCCACCAGGACACATCCCAGTTACTTTTTTTCAAAGTAAAAAAATATATATATTTTATTGACTTTTAATATCCATAAATAAGATATTTATTTTATTGGACCTTAATTGAAAGAAAGAACATTTAATATGTTTTAATTAAAATTTGGTTTTCATCTTTTGATAAAATAGCTTAAATTTGTTTAGAGAATGCTATCCTACTAACTCAATTTATTAACTTTATGTAAATTTTATGTTAATTTTATATGAATTTTGCCTGAGTTAGTTTTTATTTAATTCTAAGCTCACTGAATCATCTAGTCAACATTTTTTGAATATCCATTGTGCTGAGAACAATGCACAAATCATTGTTGAGCAGAAAATATAGGTATAATTGTTATTACAGAAAAAGCGTACTTGATCATAATAAACACTATATTAAGAGGAAAAGGTATCTGATTCAATTATTACATTAGTGTGACCTTCCATAGATTTATTACATATCTCAAGGATTTAATTCCTTGATTGGTGAAAATAAATAACCTCTAGTACTTTTACATTTTCTTTTTTTATTTATATATAACAGCAGTGTGCATTACCATTTTTATTACATATATAGAGCACAATTTTTCATATCTCTGATTGTGTATATAGTATATTCACACCAATTCGTATCTTCAGACATGTACTTTGGATAATAATTCCACCATCATTAATTACCCCATGCCCCCTTCCTTCCCTTCCAACCTCTTTGCCCTATCTGGAGTTCGTCTATTCTTCCCATGCTCCTTATTCCTATCCCATTATGAATCAGCCTCCTTATATCAAAGAAAACATTTGGCATTTGGTTTTGGGAACTGGCTAACCTCAGTTAGCATTATCTTTTCTAACTCCATCCATTTACCTGAAAATGCCATGATTTTATTCTCTTTTATTTCTGAGTGATATTCCATTGTGTATATATGACACATTTTTTTATTCATCTATTGAAGGGCATCTAGTTCGTTCCATAATTTAGCTATTGTGAATTGTGCTGCTATAAACATTGATGTGGCTGTGTCCCTGTAGTATGCTGTTTTTAACTCCTTTGGGTATAGACCAAGGAGTAGGATAGCTGGGTCAAATGGTGGTTCCATTCTCAATTTTTCAAGAAATCTCCCTACTCCCATTTTTACCCCAAATACAGATTGCAGAATCACATCCGTTACACATCCACATTTTAACATAATGCCATATTAGTAACTGTTGTATTCTGCTACCTTTCCCATAACCCACTTGAATCTAATGTATGAAATATGATATGTCAAGAGCTTTGTAATGTTTTGAACAACCAATAAAAAATAATGTTATGTAAGGTAAAAAAAAAAAAAAGAAAGAAAGAAATCTCTGTACTGCTTTCCATATTGGCTGTACCAATTTGCAGTCCCACCAGCAGTGTATGAGTGTACCTTTTTCCCCACATCCTCACCAACATTTATTGTTGTCTTCATAATAGCTGCCTTTCTTACTGGAGTGAGATGAAATCTATTATAGGTTATTCCTTTTGTTTATGAAACACAAACAAGTTTGATATACAAAGAACGATAATCACATCTAGATAAGGATAAAACATGAATCCACAGTTATTTAGTACCTAATAATAAATAGCCAAAGATAACTTAAAACTGCAGAATATGTCTCTGCAATATTATAAAGCTATCAGCTTAATATACTACATAAAACAAAAAAGCAGTCATGAACTTAATTTGAAAAAGAACTGAATGAATATTTCATTACCATCCTTGAATAGCTTGAAGGTGAAAAATACACTGAGTAGAACAATGGTAACATTTGTCAAAGTGCATACTAAAGAACAACATATTTAATCTCTTGCTATGGTTTGGATGTTGTTTGCCTCCCAGTAGTTCATGTGTTGGGGTTGGTTTGGTCCCAAGGGTGCAATGTTAAGATGTGGTGGAACCTTTAAGAAGACCATTAGGTTTTCATAGAACCATAGGTTTCTCATAAAATCCTAGTTAGTTCTCACGAGAGCATTGATTTTAAATAACAAGAATGGACACTCACCTCTCTCTGGTTTCCTGTCATGCCATTCCATCCCTCTCTTTCACAGGTATTTCTGTCACTGTGATTCCATCCATCAATAGGACTTTACTGGATGCTGAACCTATGATGCCAACCAATATCCAAATTTCAGAGTCCACAATTGTGACCCTAATAAATCTTCTTTGTTTTATATTATCTAGTGAGGTATATTGTTATAACAAAAAAATGAACTTAAACCATTTATACTATGTAGAAAGAATATGTTGCTTTAACAATTTACTTTTAATAATTTTAATAAACATGGCAAAATGTTAGTCAATAAGTCCCCAAAATAACTTAAGTGTAAAACTACAATGCTGTATGATAGAGGATTTCTGTCAAGTATGACCCTTAGATGGAAAAATTAACTCATAATTGGAGAAATTCCCATAGAATTTGTATATAATAATTTTGCCTTGGAAAATAAGTCATATGGAGTTAGTTGTTCAGCCTAGATATAAGTCTACATTTTTTAAAGCTAAGAAATATTTAAATTTAGTATTATGTAAGTAAAATTAATTAGCTAATTTTGTATTCACACCTTGAAGATAGGTAACATTGGGAAGTTTGGTTTGAATTCTTTCATGGGATGGAGAAGAGAACACACTTTAAAATGCAAAATTCTCAATTCAGAAGTAAGAATGTAGATCTTGAATTTGGATGTGATGCTTTGCAGTTTTGAAAGACCACTTTGGAATTTTTTTGTGGGCCAATGAAATGAAGGTGGAGCTTATCATCAATTAAGGCTAATTCCAAGCCAGAACATTGAACATCACACCTGTGTTGAGCTACACTCATTACAGAAGACAGTGAAGGAGCAGAGAATATTATATTTGAATGTAGATGAAAGAATGGAGGAATGAGCATTGCCACCTTTTCCTTTTCCCAATGAACATAATGTTGTGTCTTTTTTTTTTTTTTTTTTGCTTTTTTCTTGGAATTATATTCAATTACATCAAGACAAGTGTGATCCACCAATAACTTTTAGTGGCTCTAATGATTACCTCCATACATCTGCCCACATATTTTCCCAGCATATATTTAAATGTACCAAAATGCAGCTATTTTCTAGATTTCTAATCTTGACTTTCTAGCTTGGAATAATTCGGAGTTCTGGCATTGACAAATGTAAACTAGAATGATAATATGCTAAATAGTGGTTCATTTATTGATTCCAGGTCATTGTTTGGGCAGTGTACTAGCATATTGCCATAAATACAGGAAATGACATTTGCCATGAAAATCCAATACTTAGACCACTGTAAGCTTCCAAATAGACCATTCAAATTGAATGGTGACTTATAATTCAAAATGGTTTTTTTTCTATGAAAATTAAAATGTGAATATCTGTTATGATTTAGATATGAGATTTCCCACAAAAGCTCATGTGTGAGACAATGTAAGAAAGTTCAGAGGTGAAGTGATTAGATTATAAAAGTCTTAACCTAATCAGTGTGTTAATCCTTGATAGGAATTAACTGGATGGCAACCATAGGCAGGAAGTGTATGGTTGAGGTGGATCACTGGAGACATGCCTTTGAAGTATATAGTTGTTTTTGGTGAGAGAAGAAGTTTTTCTCTTTGCTTCCTGGTGGCCATGTTCTGAGTCACTCTTCTGCCATGATGTTCTAACTCACCTCTGGCTGAACGGAGTCAGCTATCTATGGACTGAGACCTCTAAAACTGTGAGCCCCAAATAAAGTTTCCCTCTTCTCAAATTGTTCTTCTCAGGTCTTTGCTGACTTGAACAGCATGTATGCAACCATATATTTTGAATACGGCTTGAGTTATTCAAACATATTACTTGGGTATATTTGTATATTCACATTTTAATTTTCATTTTTGGCAATATGCTAGTACACTGCCCAACTTGTTAAAAAAGTAGCTAGCAGATTCACTCTGTTTTAGTTTCAGAACTGTTGCTATATTTGCTTAATGAAATACAGAATCTTATCAAGAAATAATCATGTAATATGATCTCGGTCTCACTCGGCTGTTATTTATTAAATTATATTAACTTAATAAACTGATGGAAGTGCTGATCTAGTGCCATGAAATAAAAGAATAGACATGCTCTGAATAAAAGAGTTGATTATACCAATCTAAGTACTGGTTAATAAAATAGTTGGGAAGTTATTTCCATTTCATGGTCTGTAAAATTAATTCCTTAACCTTCCAGCTATAATGAAAGATTGCATTTTGCATTTTTCATTATTAATCTACTCTCATACTTATTATCATGAAATTATATTAAATATTCCCAACCTTTGTTCATTAAAACTTCAATGCAATAACCATTAGTTTTGTTCACTGAATAACAAATAATTTAGAAATAATGTTAAAAGATATTTAAATGCAAATATATGTTAAGTGGACAAGTGATCTGAATTTCTAAAAGTTTTTATTTAAAAATCTGCTTTAATTCAGTTGGAACCAATAGGTCTAAACTGCTTGCTCTTGGTACATACATGACAAATTAATTAATTAGTATGATTTGTTTTTATTTTCAGCAGATTAAAGCATGTTCCATTTATTTTCTAAAACCTATATTAATCTTCCATTTAAGAATAAATATGCATGCCACCAGGCAACAGAAACCTACAAATAAAATAATATATCAGAAGAAAAACAAATATGTACTTTATTTTAGGCAACTATGTTTGATAAATTTCTGCATATGCAGCAAGAAAACACATTTGTGAATTGGGATATGGATATGAATTTAAGATTAAATCAAATTTCTGCTCATTTTTAATAGAAAAGCTCTTTTTACTAATTTCTATGAAGGGTAAAGCAGTAAAAGCAATAAAAATAAATGATCAAAAAAGAAACCCCCAAGCTAAAAAACATGTTACAAATCTCATAGGGAAGTTGTATTTTCAAGTAGAAGTCTTCTTTGAGGAAAAAAAATGAAAAAGATTATCCTTATACCACTTCAATTTAGGAAGAAAAGTAGACTACTGCATTAAAATGTAATTTAAAATTAAATTCCAAGTAGAGGAAAATGAATCATAGAAATGTGTTAAGTTATAATACATGGAGAATCAAGATGACAATGATTTAAGAAATAATATGTTTATATGAAAGCTCTTATGTGCTCTGATGGCACTGATCATCTCCCAGGACAAATATGCTTATAAATACAAGGCTTAGCAATACATTGTAATAGAAGAAAGCATAAGTAGCCGGGAAAACTATAAAGAATAAAACTGACAAAGATTATTGTGAAGAGTAGGTGTTCAGGTTTCTCCTGTATATGCTGATATGTCCTTTTGCTATGTACCTTGGAGTAGAAACCTGGATCACACAGTAGATCATTTTTTTCCTTTAGCTTTGGAGGCAATATATGTTTATTCACAATATGTTCACTAATTTATATTCTCAAAAAGTGTACAGTGATTCAACTTTTTTCACATTCTAACCAGCATTTATGATTATTGTTATTATTTGTGTTTTTTGAAAGCAACCCTTCTTCCTGGGCTGAGATGATATTTCATTGTGGTATTGATTTACATTTTACCTGATTGCTAATGATGTAGACTTATGAATTTCTTTTGAGAAGTGTCTTTGCAAATATTTTCCCTGCTTTTTATTGGATTATATTTTATTATTCATGTACTATTCACAATATCTAAGAAATGGAATCAACCTGAATGTCCCTCAATGGATGAATGGATAAATAAATTGTGTTCATATATGTACAATGAAATATTATTCAGACCCAAAGAAAGAATAAAATCCTATCATTGGCAGCAAAATGGGTGGAACTAGAGGACATTGTATTAAATGAATGGGCAGACCCAGAAAGATAAATGCCACATGTTTCCTCTCATATCTGAATATTAAAAAATGTAAATTTGAGTGAAGAATAGTGATTATAAAGAATTATGGAAGGTGGAGGAGAAAGAGATAGAAGGAGTTTTGTTAACTAGTACCAAATCAAAATTAGAAGGAGTAAATTATATTGATTTTCTGCACAATGGAATGACTGTAGTTCACATTCCATTATCACATGTTTTATGAAGAGTTAGAAGAGAGGTGCTCAGAAGCTCAAACACAAAACAATAATGAGGAAATGGATATAGTAACTTGATAATTGCATATTGTATACATGTATTGTAATATAATACTGCACTTCATATGTACAATTAATAGTTACAAAATTTTTTTTTAAAAGTTTAAGGAGATAGAATTGTTAACTTCTATTTGCTTGATCATTACATACTCTATACTTGTTATAAATTTTGACTCTGTACCCCATAAATATGTATAGTTAAAATAATAACTAATAAAATGTTTTAAAAAGCTGTTATAACCATTCAAATAAAATCTGGTAGCTACTGAACTATGTAGCCTTTTATATGGATACAGTGAATTTATGGAATTTTCTCTGTAACTCCTCCCATCCATACCTTGAATCTAGGCTGGCTGTCTTTAATTTAGCTGATTATGGAAGAAATGATTTGCACAAATTCTGACCCCATAGCTCAAAAGGACTTGCAGCTTTTTCTATTGCCTTAATAATTAGTCCTCTACCACATGAACAGGTCTGATAAGCATCCTGCAGCATAATAAAACATATTACTGTGAATAGAACTTTGAGTTATTCAACCTAAAACTGAAGAACTGTGATCGGATTAGTTAGGTCAATATGAAAAGAGTCACTGTTTTAGTCAGTTTTCTTGCTGCTGTGATAAAGGATTTCAGAGGTCATAGTCCATAGAAAGTTGCCTCCATTCCTCAAGGCTCAAGGTGAGGTAGGAAATGATGGCAGAAGAATGTGTCAGAGGGAAACAGCTCACATGATGATCAGGAAGCAGTGAGAGAGAGGTGTCCACTTGCCAGATACAAATATACAACTCAAAGCCATGCCCCCAAATCCCACCTCCTCCAGGCACACCCTACCACTTCAGTTATCACTCAATTAATCCCTACCAGGGGATTAAATCATTGATTGGGGTCAGTTGGATTAAAACTTCTTGGATTATCTTACATGTGAGCTTTTAGAGGACAACACATCTAAACATTAACAGTTACTCACCATTGCTAAGAAATGAAATGGTGAGCCCAGTGAAATCGTTTTGTTTTATTCCACTAAGCATTGAAGTGGGTTGTTATATAGAAACAGGTTGCAGAAGACCCATTTCCTCCACTGCATATTGAGGAAGGGAGTCAAAGCATCCATCATTCATGAATAAGGAGATACTTATTTCTGGGATTTCATGACTATCCCTCTATTTCTCAAAAATCTTAGGACATACAAATAAGTGAAAGGCAGGTGCTTCATGAATGCAGACTTGAAACTTTTCAGTGGTCATTTAGTGGTCACACTCAAGTGAGTGTTTAATGACATATTTTGTTATATTTAACTCATTATAAAGAAAGATGGAATGCTTGGTATGTTGAATGTGTTTAACTGAAATAGATTACGTATAAGAATGGACAAAGTTAAGGGAATCAACAAGGGAGAGTGAAACACCCAATAGCCAATGAAAGCGAGACTTTCCGTTCATTATACGGAAAGAATGAGAGAAGCGGTGTGCCAGGAACACAGGTGGAATTAGTTTCCCAGTATAGGAGATTTGTCTAACTCTACCCCCATGCCAAGAAGAGAAAGAGTACTTGACCTTTCCTTCCTTTTGACTTCTAAGCTACATATGTTATTTTCTATTGGTTAAACACCATGGGAAACTAAAACACAAGGAAGTCTGTGGTGCAGTCTACATTTTTTAGCATCTTACAACATGATGGTGATGAATGTGAAGCAGATCAGAGAAACGTGGACATTAATAGGGAACACCAAAGTCAAAAGAGCCTGAAGAATGGTCTATCATGAAGCCAGAGTGTCAGCTCAATAAACTTATTGATTGCTGACTGATCTTATGTATCAGGCATTGCACTAAATAATTCTTGTCCTCTATTATGGTTCAAATGTGAGGTGTCCTCCAAAAGTTCATGTGTGAGTCAATGCAAAAGGATTTAGTGGTGAAATGATTGGGTTATGAATGTTTTAAGTTAATCAATGCCTTAATGCCCTGTAGAGATTAATTGGATAGTAACTGTACATAGGTGGGTGTGACTGGAGGAGGTCTTTGGGGGAGTGTCTTTGGGGTTTATACTTTGTCCTTGTTAAACAGAGCTTCTTGGTGGTCAAGTTTTGACCTGCATTTCTGGGCCACATTTTTCTGCCATGATGCTATGCCTCACGTCAAACTCCAAGTAATGGAGCTGGATCTCTATGACTGAGATCTCTGAAACAGTGAGCCCCCAAATAAACTTTTTCTCCTCTAATTGTTCTTGTCAGGTCTTTTGGTCACAGCAGAAAACAAAAAGCTGACTAAAACATTCATGTATTCATTAACTTTTCTTTATTAGTCTGTGATTGATATTCTTATTATCTATATTCCACAGTTGAAGAAAGAGCAACATAGAGATTATCTGAGCACACAGCTCATAGAAGAAACATTGAGGATTCAAAGAAATGAATGTGGCTTGATCACTTCACTGTATTATTAAAAAAAATATTCTTTAAAATGATTACAACTGAAATAAACTTGAAAGATCTGAAAAACTCAATACCACTGAAATTCATTGGCACAAATTAAAGCAGTTTTTCAAAAGGAACTGAAAAAAAAATAGATGAGTTATCTACCTATAATATCTCACAAATATTGAGCAGACTCAGCCAGGAGCAATCTTTAGACATATGTTCATTCAGAAGAGAGGAGATGTTCACGTTCATCCTACACGCTGGATAGTCCATAAGGATCTCCCCTAAAACCTGGAAGCAAACACCAAAGTAATGCTTTATACTAAAACTTGTTTAATACATGCCCAGAAGCTGTTCAGCCAACTAATCACTCACTTGACTTAAAGATGTTGGTTCTCTCTCCTGAGGGGTATCTAAACAAAGTGAATAACTGTATGTGTCAACTATTTCCAAAAAAACTCAACCTAGTAAGCATCCTAATAACTTAAGGTAGATAGGAAAACAGACTGTGTATGATATTACAGGACTATGATTTGCTCCATAAACTTTCAAAAATGTCATGGGTCATAAAGCAAACCATAATCTTAAGAGAAATGATTCCAAATTATTTTGAAATACAATATTACCAAAATAAACAATTTGCATAAATTCTTGTGATTTAAATTTTTATAAGATTTTAAAAAATTTGCCCCTAATTCTACATTTTGGAGATGGAATTTCAAATTTCTCTGTTAATGGTAATAACATTCTGAGTAAGGAAACATATGTAAGAAAATAATCTGCATGTATAAAACATTCTGAAGGTTAAACAATGTTTTTAAAATTATTCTTCAGACCAAAAATAAATACTACTTTGAAGGAAAAGGTCATTTTGGGAGTATTAGGCCTGAGCATATGTGGCAATAACTTCTAAATGTTAATAAACTAGAGAAATGTAAAGATTTTTGCATTCCTAAAATCTAAAAGTTAATAAATCCTCATGAAATGTGAGCTTCTCATGATTTAGTGGGATATTTTACTTTTTATATTTGGGCATTATTTCAGTAGAAACTATGAGAAAAAGTGAGCCTATATCTTTAACATAAATAAATTCTATTTCTTGGTTATGAACTGTCTTCTTAAATTCAGTGACTGACAATGAAGTAATGGACATTTGCAAACTTCAAAAGTCAATTCAATGAATATTCTGGATGAAATGCACACCTCTGCCTTCCCCTTTTCCAAAATTTAATACTTAAGAGCATTCTAATATATATTCTAAATGCTTCAGCCACATATAATCATTTTATTCAGATTCAGTCATCTCTACAACTAGTGTGTTAACTGCAGGAGAATAGAAACCAAAGCCTACTTTTTCAATCATTTTGAGCTTATAGCACATGTCAATATCCTTGAACTGGTTAATCAGTGTTGGTTGGTTATGTGAATGATAGACAGTTGGAATGATCATTCCATGTTGTAAAAGAGTATAGGAGACTAAGATATATCTGACCTTATCAAAGCTAGAGGGTGTTCAAAATGAGGTTGAAGAAAGACCATTCAATAACAGACAGCAATCTCTCCAAACAAATTATGTCCATGAGAAAAATGTATTCAATAATGACAATAGAACCAAAGTTTACTTGCTTGTCCTTTGTTAGTGAGAGAATTAACAAAAGGACAATACACATAAAGAATTTGTGAAGACTTTTGTTAGCAACCATGAGTACAGAATCAATGAACAAATGCCTGCAAGAACTATTCTAGGGGCTGGGGATGTGGCTCAAACAGTAACACGCTCACCTGGCATGTGCGGGGCGCTGGGTTCCATCCTCAGCCCCACATAAAAATAAAATAAAGATGTTGTGTCCACCGAAAAACTCATTAAAATGAAGAATATGTGATGGAGACCATGCCTCTGAGAAGTTAATGAATAGCATCCCTGTTAAGTGATACATGCTACAAGGAAGGAAGACAGGAGAAATGATCACAGAGAAAGTATTTTACTACATTTTACATCCAAAGAACACTGTCTAAATCACTAGGATGAATCACCAGCCGGCATTCATTGCAGGCATATACTAGTGAGAACAGATGGACTATAAAATCCTATGAAACATATCTACTGAGGAAACAAGCATTTGAAAAGTTAATGAAAGACAAGTCAACAAGGGAATCATGTAGGCCTACTGAATGTTAATTTAATTACAGAATAGAATATCCCTAAATTTTTAATCATCCTCCAAATGGTAAATAATAATAAGGGCAGTAATAATAATACCCCAAACCCATTTATCATCATTCTATTAAGCACTTCAAGTGTGTATCATCTTACTTGATCTGACAAAAAAAATTGTAAGGTATCATTAATCATATTTTTATTGATCAGTTACATTAATCTCAGAGAAGTAAAATAAACCTTAGGGTGTGACAGATCCAGCATTCAAATTCAGTCAGATCCATCCTGATATGTTAAGTAACAAAAATTTTACTGTATTAATTACATCAAACCATACTCTACATATTAGACTGTTTGCATTAACAAGTAAGTAAACAATAAAAACAACTTGATAGAATTCTCTAAGGTTTATTAATTCAACAAACATTTCAGCACCTGATAAATGCAGGTACTTTGGGTAGAAATGAAACAATGGTGACAAAAAAAGAAAAAGTGATAGTGTACCTTAGCCCATTCCTTAACTCCTCCCAAGGTGCTCATAAATTATAGTGAGTGATATTCAATACTACATGTTGAAGCCTGTGGCTTTATTGCTATTCTAGGCTCCTTAAGTCCATCTTACTAAGGATGTTGGTATGATTGTACTTTCATTTTTTTAATATTTATTTTGTACTTCCATTTTTGAGATGAATGAATAAGCACAAACAGATTAAATAACTTGCTTCACTTTTCCCAGAAAGTAAATAACAAAGCTGGATATTTCCACCAGGCACACTGTCTCTAAATTTGCATATGTACCCACTATATTGTATACCAACTGTGTTTTGTCAGAAGGCTATTTTAGCTTCTAAACTGCTTGTTTCCTTTTGTTGTTGTTGTTAAAACTCCCTGTTTTAACTCCAAAATCCATTTCTTAAAAATGTATTAAATTATGGAATCTAAAGATAAAAAATAGTTACTGAATAAATTAAATATACTAGATTATGATCGGAAAATAAACTGGCCTCAAATATTAACAAGCATTGGAAGATGGAGGGCATGCAGAACAGAGTTATCTTTCTATGGAGAAGAGCTGTTAGCCAATTGTATAAATGACCTTGGACAAGAACATGAAAGAGAAAGATTTTTCGATCTAATTTTTAAGGGACAAAATTATTGTTGAATCTTTCTGTTGCATCTAGCTTTACTATGACCCCCTCAACTGATTATCAAAAATTCAGAAAAGTATTTAGTTAGAAAAGGTGTAATTATCAATACCAAATAAATAATGTATATGGAGGAAAAATCTTAATCTAGATTACCTTATTAGCCCATCCTCCAAATATAGAATAGAAACAATTTTCAGTTTGGTCACATTCTAGTATCCTAGTAATTCTATTATTTCCCAGCCTACATTGTTTAGTTAAGTATCATCATGGGCCAATTTCTCTACTGAATTTTTCTTAGAACCTTTTTCTCTTATAATATATAATGCAGTCATGACAATGACATGATATTTATTAAATTCTAATTTTGATCCAGATTAAAATCATTTAGCAAATTTTCCAGGTCAGCTAAAGGGCTCACTTTAGTTATGGTTACCGCTTCTATAGTTAGTTCTTGGTTGCATATTTTTATAATAACAGGGTTATTTTTAATCATAATTATTTTGTGAACTATTTATATAAATTTTCATCATTATGTGAAATGATATTCTAGGCCTTGAAAGTCTAGCATTACTGCTGTTGGCTTGCCTTTCCTCCAAAAGGTTGAGGTTATCAATATATGTAGGATCAAAAACAATAGGCAGTCTTAGCTTAGCAAAAGGCCATGCATGATAAAAATTATTTCTCAGTCCCCTAGCAGTTGGTTTGACCATATGCTTGATTTTAACCATTGCTAGGATGAGTTTCATGAGTTCAGCCTCTGAAATGAGGTTACCCCATCCATTGTTTCTAGTTCAGGAATGGAGGAAACATACATAATATATTAAATTTCTAGAGTAGATGGGTCAAGAAATATTACAGAGCCCACACACCACCTCCCTCAGTCTTTTATATGAAAAGAGATGAGCTTCTCTGACACACAAAGGTAGGTACACAGTTAATGAAATTGCCTAAAGTTAACAAATATCAAAAACGTGACTTCTCTTCACATACAGGTTTCGGAATGTTCAGTTCTTTGTAATTATTAAATCTCTGAACTCATTTTAATATTTCTAGCCCTACAACCCAAGCTAAATTCTCCTGTGGCTTATTACTTTGCTATGGAGTTTAGTCCATCAAACTCTTAGTTATTCCTTTCCATACTTGGTAGTTAATAATATTCCAGACCCTTCCAGGTTAAAAGAAAAAAAAAAGATGAAAGTGAAGAGAATAAAATAGACAGTTACCATTAAAATGAAAATATAAAAAAAGCTCAGCTCTTTCTTTCCTATGGTTCACATCTGATTCATGTAAACAAATGTGTCCATATAACTGAAAATTTCTTGCCTAAGGATTTATTTCCAGGACATAGCAGGATCTTCCATTACCACAGATCTTCCAAGGAATCTCATCCCTATAATTCTAATGCTCTCCAAATATAATAGGCAGAAATTACCCCTCATTAATACATAAGGAAGAAACAAACATAAGTTTTCAAAGGTGTGATTCAGCATAAGTGAAATCTATTATTTTGTTCTCATTCAAGGTTTCAAAGTAGTTATCCTGAAGGTCATATTCCACATAGCGATTGAATTACACAAATGAGCTCTTTTATTTCACAATTACATCACTCACTGAATCTGGCTTAGAGAAAGGAAATAAAGAGGTAAAAAGAAAAAGAGAATTGTGTGGGGATGTTTGGTCAGGCTTGAAAATATTGTACTTAACTACCTGCCACACTACAATAGCTTAAATGAAAGTATGTGGCTACAAGTCAGGGGAGTCAGAAACTACTAGGTAGAGTTACAGGAACAGAGAAAATATTTAGGCAAACTAGAAGTCAGAATAATAACAAGTCTCTCACAATCTCTCACTACTTGTTTCAGAGATTTGTGATAACCTCTCAGACTCTTCCACAGTCCCATTGAAGTCCTTCTCTCTAAAGAGAATCTTCTACCCCTTTCATTTTTTAAGGGATATTTTCAATGGGAGCATTTAGCACTCCAAATGTTTCTGGAAAAGATACATAAAAAAATCCATGCTATAAAATCACTTTTGGGATTTTATTATTTATTTGATTTTATTCAGGGGTCTCCTACAGAGATCCTTAGACACATGGCAGAGGTTCATGGCAATCATTTTTACTATTTGTATATGGGACTAACCTGATATTTGAGGACAAGCAGAAATCTTGTTAGAGTATCTTCTGGAAGAACTTCAACTTTAACATTTTATAAAGAAAGTGTGTATTTAAATGACAATGAGGAAAAATTATCAAAATTCAAGACATTAAAGATATGAAATAACTGAGAGGAAAGAGAATCATGAGGAAATAAGAATCTTTGCAATTCATCATAATTTGGAGTGCTTTATTGTTCTTAGGTAAGACAGAATAAAATAAATTAATACAAAGTCAGGTAATTTCACTGAATTTTGGATGGGAACTTGAGTAAGTTTATGTTTAATGACTTGTGTTATCTCCTATTAACTGAGGAGTGTTAGAAACAAGAAGGATTGAGAAAATGCAGCCTTAAAATAGCTGACTGGAATTTCCCAAAGTACATTTCATGGAATATCCATCTTGCAAGATGTGCTATGAATAAAAGATTTAGTGGTCAAATTTAAAAAGCATTGCCTGCATATTCAAAAAACATTCTCACACTATGTAAGCTATTATTATAAATTCTGGATTTTGGTGCTATGAACTGACCTGTCCCTTGTTTAATACAGTAATTCATTAAAACATTTAACACTATACCTTTTTACAATTATATCAACTTAAAAAAACATTGAATTTAACATTATATATAAGCCTCATAGCAGAGGCTAATATTTATAATACATTTCTCAAGTGCTAGCATTATTCTGACACTTTCAAAATAGAAAGATTGATCATGTCCATCCAGATTGTTTTCTCTCTACACATATAAACATCAATTGCAATTATCTCAAGTTTTAAAACCATCAAGCTGAATGGTTATGTGGATGATTGCAAACTAACTCATTTTTAGTTCTTCTGTGAGACCATATTGGGAGGAAGGAAAATGGAGGTTATGGCAAGGGCAAGCTTATTTTCCACCAGCTAGGAGATAAATATTCTCACTCTGATCACCAAAAGCCATAGTCATATTTTTCCTCGATCTGATTGGAATAAATTCACTCTTTTCTCATGTTGTGTGTTTGTCATAATCCATGGTAAAATGACTGGCCCATTACATACAGAGTGGAAGATGCTGGGTACAGAAGTTAGGAGCCCTTGAAGTTCACAAAATTTTATGCCTATTTATTGAAGTAGAGATTCCTAATACTCTTCTAAGAAAACAAAGGATTTCATCAAGTCCAACTCAAAGAACAATTTCCCCCTAAAGCATGCAGAAGCTCTGTATAGGTCATTTTACTTGCTCTTCCCAATTTTTAACAAATCTAAGCATTTTCCATAAACCTGGCAGTTATTTTACCTAATAACATCTAAGGAAATTAACTCAAAAAAGGTGATTGTCTGAATGTGTAATATTTTTCATGATTATATCATTTGAATTTCTTATTTTTCTTCTTTTGAGTTCTTAGAACTGTGTGATATACAAACTAACAATGTAAAACTTATTGAGTTTCAAACATTTGGAAAAAGTTTACAATAAATTTTGACAGCACAATAAATGCATGTAAATTACTACTTACAAATAATAATTTGGTTTTACAAAACAAACAGAAAAGGAAATATCTTAATCTATCTAATAAACAATCCCAGGGCAAAATAAAAGGTCTAAATTCAGCACTAACTTGATATTTATCAGAAAGTGTTTATTTCATGACAACTATGGATGAATGGACAATGATAGCAAAGAAAGTAATTTCCTCTGTTTACCTCAATTACACTGAGGTGTCTCCATTTTAAGGCAATCAAAACAGTAGTGATTTCCCCAACAGAGGATGTAGTTGCAAAGAATTAGTGTGGTTAAATTAATATCTGTAACTACTAATTCATATATATACATGTAAATAGCCACTCACGGTAAAATACTAGAAGTGAGCATTATTTTGTGTCAAGATATTCATTGGGGAGCTTATAACACTGTATATTTAGAGTTGGCTTTTTAGAAATCTCTTTCTTCTTTCTGTTCCATCTTCATTCAAAGTATTCTTCCCTTCCTTTATTGATTTCTGCCACTTTCTGTGTGCTTCAAAATAACTCCATCTGCAGTGCTGGTCTCTGAAAGATCCAATGTACAAAAATGAATAATTCTGTTAAACATTTGCTGTACTCAGAAACTTTGTAAGCTCTCTGTATCCTTTGCTCTCCCCCACCCCATCTCTGCCCTTTATCAGTTTCCTCTTTGAGGATTCTATTTCTGACACTTATGCCTCTCTTACTTCTTGTAAAGCTAATATTAATGCAAAATAGACACTCATTGTGTCAACTTTTGGGGTCATGTTATTTATTCCTTTTTTGGCACAGTAGGAATATTATATAATTTTCCCAGGAATAAATAATCAAATTATCAGAAATAGTATTTGGCAAAATATCAACACAAAGGAAACAAAATTACTCCCCTGGCTATGAAACTCCTGGTTATCTCACTATAGTCTCAATCATAGCTACTGGGCAGGATCAAAGGAGTCAATAGAGAAGAGGTAGGTAGGAATTGGTAAAAGATTAATTTTGCTTTTAATTTTTCATTGCCCACCATGTATAGATGTAAATGTAACAAAATAACCTTAGACCTGCATGGACAGATGGCCTTACCCATAAGCATTCAATAGTGCTTTTCTCAGATTTTAGGTGAATGTTACCATAGCATTAAATAAAAGCCTCTACCACTGCCTGTATTGAGGCAATGGAATTCCAATCCTATGAGGCTATGAATAATACCCTAAACTCTTGAGATTTGTACCCTACCACTTGAAGAAGCCAGACAACAGAGGCACATTTAAAAGTTTTTGGAGGCTTTTTTAGGAACCAAAGTATTTAACAAATTGATGCTTTTTGTCTGATGCCCTTGCTTTACCAGTGCATTAAGCAAGTATTTATCTAATAATTGTATCTGTAAAGTCTAGAGTAAAGAGCATGCAGAGTGCAAGTCTGTCTGCTAAATATATTTAAAAGTATGTTCTCCAATTATAGCATCCATTTTCTGACTAGCAATTTCATGATGGCTGTTCTACTTGGTCAATGATAACTTGCCTTCTTTATTCATTTTGCATAACAATTACTGAATGTGTTGCTGAGCACATTGTAGATACACAGAATTACCATTGGATGAAAATAAATTCCAAGATTTTATAAAAGAATATGAAGAGACAATACTTGTTTATCTGGAAATAAGCAGTACTTATCCATGTCATTATTTTTCCCTATGCAAAGTGCTATAAGCTGAATGCTTGTTTCTTCCCAAAATTCATATGTTGAAGCCTAATCTAGTATTTGCAGGTAGGACCTTGGAGAGGTAATTAAGCCTTAAAGGTGGATTCCTATTCACAGGATAAGTGTCCTTGTAAGACAAGAGAGAGTTTTCTTTTTCATTCTCTTTTTTATTCTCTCTGTCTTCCTAGGCACAGCAACCATATGGCCATCTGCAAGTACAGAAGAAGGTTTTCAATCTTGATTTTGTACTTCCCAACCTCCAGTGCTATGGTAAATAATATGTTTTTTTTTTTAAATAATCCAGCCCATTGTATTTTGCTATAACAGTCTGAACAGGTCAAGACCTGAATAAATTCTAACTGTATTCTGAAGCCATAGTTTGATATTTGCAATTTTAAACACACTTGGGCAATAAAATTTGATATATTTCCAATAAATCAGTTTAGAGAAATAGACGTAGATGACTGCAGTGGAGGTGGTGAGAAGTGGTCAGAAAAAAAGATAAATTTCAGTAGGACAAACAATACTATTGTTGACAAATAGGATAGCAGACATGGTAAAGAAGATTCAAGGATGATTCCACAGATTTAATATCAGGACTAAGTACCACAAAAGTAAGAGTTTTCAATAGGATAATTAGAAAGAGTTTCACTTCATATACATTACATTTGAAGTAGTCTCTTCCACATTCAAGGGAAAGTAACTGAGGAGGTACTTCTCAGGAGTTAAGGAATAAGATTTGGCCTGGAAATACCACTTTTCAGCTCATCAATATATAGTTGTTGTTGTTTAAGTCAATAGTCTGAATCAAATGCACAAGATAATGGTCAATTGTGTCGAGTGCTGCTGATTTTTTGAGGAAAATGAGAACTTCAGTCTGCTCACAGAGATTATTTTCCAGGCTCTATTAGCTATCCTGAGGAGAACATATCTCAGAAGAGTCATGGGAACTGAATTACTACTTAATGAGCTCAAAGGAGAAAGGGAGAAAAAAACTCAATTGTTTCGTAATCTTAATTCAAAAAATTCCATCTACATGAGAAATCAATGAAGTTTATATTAATTGGAAAGGATTCAGAATTTAAGATTTTTTGAAGTTGTAAGCTATTGAAGTAAAGGTATCTGTTGATGAATATAATATAATAGAAAGGAATTTACTGTAGGTAAAGTACAAAGAAGGGACTGTTTGTGAAGTTATGGTCAAGAAGTAAATAGTTAAAAAGCGTAGGTAGTTATTATCCTCTTAGAAAGGAAACCAGTGTACTGGTTGTGACAGCAACGTAGAGTCAGGTTAACATCGTAGATTTGGTGGTGAATGCCTGTGAAATGTTCTTCTCCTTGATAGCATATTTTTAGTGAAGAAGATCTAATGTTATCTTGGAACAATTCAGTAAAACAAGTTTTAAATGACTTCAGGGAAAAGAGAAGATATGACACAGGTCTTTAAGAGATTGCATGTCATCAATCAGCTGTACTTAATTATATCTGAAGAAAGAACACTTTGTTTTCCACCCTTTAAAAACTCTAACCTTCACTTCCAAGTAGAATGGACCATACTTTCCTATGGGATTCTACTTGACCCTGAATGCTCTGCTCTTCCCATAACACTCTGCGGCACTTTAAATATATAATATCTCACTCTAATGGATCATAAGTGCTTCAAAGTTAAGGACTTCCATCTTAAAGGTTGTGGTATGCCTGGTGCTTATTTTATAAGATTATTCTATTGCATGTTTCCTCAAAGTTACAATTAACACTTTATACAATGATGAAGTCTTATTTCAGAGATATCATTTGAAACTCATCATCTGCTTCATATAGAAGCTACTTCCTACAGAATAATAATAAATACTCCAAACTGTATTCTTTACACAATCTAAAAATCTACTATATAAGCAATGGTATCTTCAACAATTAAAATTCCTTTTGATGCTTCCAAAATCTGAATCTTCAATTGTCATGAAAATGAATAAAATGTTCTTTTCTTGTGTGGTGGGCTATTTTTGACATATATTTGAATCTGTAAGTGTATAGAAATATTCCATTCAGATACCACTATTTGTTTTTTCTCAATTTTATTTTAATTATTACAGCAAATTTCAATATGCCTCTAAATTATAAATCAAAAATCAGTAATAATTTCAAAACAAAGCCTTTACTAATTTGCAAGAAAATCATTTTAGATTTTAATATATGATTGCCTAACACAATTTTAGTAACAGTTCTATGTTGTCAACTAAAATTACTTATTTTTTTAATGTCTTCTAGCCACATATGCAACTGCCATAAACTACTCCAAGTTGTAAACTGATAACTCACAAGACCACTTGAATCATTCACTTGACAGATCAATGGAAAATTAGACTTGATAAGATTAAACTAAAGTCATACTCCTTCCATCTTCAAAAGCAGTACTTTTCTGGAATTCCCTGTCTTAGTAAAATGACAACTAATTCTACGCAGTTACAAAAGTCAGAATCATATCATTACAATCCTTTGTAGTCTTCATTCTCCAATCCATCATCACTTCCTGTTAAATAATTATTTTGCTCCTAAATACTATTGAAATTCCATCTACTTTTTCCACATGAAAAATACCTTCTGTCTCTCATGCACAAAGCCTCAGTTCTAACCCCTGTTCAAAAAAAAAAAAAAAAAAAACAACCTAAAACAAACAAATAAAACAACAACAACAACAACAAAAAAGCCTATCTTCTTTCCTTCAAGATGCAGTCGCAGGACTCCTGTAGTGCAGCTATAGCACTTTAATTAGCCTGCAGATCCTTTGGCTTCTTTAAACCATTATATTTATGATGCATTCATAAATACTTTTACAAAATTCAAATATTATTCATGTAACTGCATATACTTAAAAATTAAAAGAATAAATTGATGCATCTTTGTTGTCCTTAAACACTTTAGCAAATCATAAATCAGGCTTTCATAGGCCTTTCTGGCTTTGCCTCACAATACACTTCTCATTCTTCCTGTCTGTTCTGTCTACCAGCCATTCTGTTCTTTGTCTGAAAATGTGAAATGTTTCTCTTCAAAAGTCTGATACAGTGTTCACTCTGCCTCCTCATAGGCTTTCATTTTATTGGATTTACTGTTTTTTCCAATTTTAACTTAAAAGTCACATTTTAATGAAAAATTCTTTCTTTTTTAGTATTTTTTATTTATATATGACTGCAGAATGCATTACAATTTATATTACACATATTGAGCACAGTTTTTCATATCTCTGGTTGTATACAAAGTATATCCACACCAATTCGTGTCTTCATACATGTTCTTTGGATAATAATGATCATCACATTCCACCATCATTATGACCCCATACCCCCTCCCTTCTCCTCCAACCCCTCTACCTTGTCTAGAGTTCATCTATTCCTCCCATGCTCTCTCTCCCTATGAATCAGCCTCCTTATATCAGAGAAAACATTTGGCATTTGTTTTGGGGGACTGGCTAACTTCACTTAGCATTATCTTCTCTAACTCCATCCATTTACCTGCAAATGCGATGATTTCATTCTCTTTTACTGCTAGATAATATTCCTTTGTGTATATATGCCACATTTTTTTCATCATTTATCTATTGAAAAGTAGTATGGAGATTTCTTGAAAAATTGGGAATGGAACCACCATTTGACCCAACTATCCCTCTCCTGAGTCTATACCCAAAGGACTTAAAAACAGTGTACTACAGGGACACAGCCACATTAATGTTTATAGCAGCATAATTCACAATAGCTAAACTGTGGAACCAACCTAAATGCCCTTCAATAGATGAATGGATAGAAAGATTATTTCTTTGATAGATCTCAAATGGCTAACTCATTCTCTTGCTTATTTTCAGAGTGACAACATGAAAGGATTTACCAGAGCTATGATATTTTACATATATTAGTATGTTTTTATGATTATTTGATCACTGCATACCTAATTAGATGATACTCCAGGTGGTTCGGTTAAGATCCTTGTGTGAAGCTTCTGTTTACAAAAATACCATATTCTTCATTCAGAACATGGCACATGTTGTTTTAATTTAAATTGTTAAATTGTTTTAATTTAATTATTTATTTTTATTTTATTTATTTAATTTTTAGACACATGGTACCAGAAGCAATTCTGGGACCAATTTTTCAGAATTGCACAAGCTAAAGGAGCATTCCAGAATTATTTTTCTTTGAACAGATGGTAGCTGCTATATAAAAAAATGCATGCTATTTAAAAAAGCTAAAATGAGATTATATCAAATAAAATATATCTGAAATTCCAGAGGAAATATTTTCTGTCTAATGATTATTCATAAATTCTTATCTAAAATTATGATATAATTTGAAGCTAAAACTTTTCATCATTGACAAGATGAGAAATTTCTTATATGCAATTATGTTTTATTTTATAAGGAAAATAATGTATATTATTAAACCACATTTAATGCATATTAGAATTTTAAATTATTTTTGCCTCTAATCAATATGAATTAAAGACATTATTTTGGGAGAGCGACTTCATAAGGGAAGAATTTTCCAGAATAAAGTTTTAGAAATAAATGAAATTTTTGCAAGAATATACTTCATTGTTAATAATGTGAATAATTCCTTCAATTTATATTTCATATTTGTTACAGCTTAAGTAAGCTAGCCATGATATGGAGTAGGGAGAATTGTATTTCCCCGGAGGCTCTGCCAATCACCAGCTACTTGGCCCTGGGCAATGCAGAGAGGCTTTCTGGATCTTGCTTTCCTTTTACCAGAATGAATGTGCTACCCTTTATTATTTCTAAGGGAACATTCAAAGCCATGATTTTGTGGTCTGATTTTCTTATTCATATAGAATACAGTATTTATGGAGTCTATATTTTTAGCCTTGAAGTTTTCATAATGGGTAAATTAAAATAGCTTAAAGAAAATCACAAAAGTGTAAGTAAAAAGGATAAATAGACCTGGGGATTATTTCCCAATTTGGATGATTTTGTTGCTGAGAGATTGTTTCCATGGTACATATTCTGTCATAATCACTAGAAAAGATGTCTATATTACTTTTATTTGCTCTGACAATATCAGTTGTTAACTGTCTTACAATTCCTTTTCAAAACAAAGATTGAAGCAAGGACAAAGCCTGAAAAAGTGTAAATTCATTACTGTGACAAAATGTAGTTCTAGCTCATTATCATTTAAAAACTATAATCTTGTGTTCGCTCAATATGTGATAGTCACTCAGGGATACTGCATCATTATCTTTCCTTAGAGACCATTTAAAACTTTCTCTGCAGGAAAAGTGAAGGCCAAAAAAATCAACACCTTTCTATTTGAAATCAGACTGTGTTTTAGCTCTCTCGCTCTCTCTCTCTCTCTCTCTCTCTCTCTCTCTATATATATATATATATATATATGATCAATTTAGAAATTCTCTATTGTAAATCAGACATATTACAGTATATTTCTATGTATAGATGCATGTATGTTTGTATACATTTACATGCATGAAGATATATAATTGCATGTTTACAAGTTACATGATTTAAGCATATGTCAAAACATATATTTTCCAGTTAATAAAGAATCATAGATACTTATTCAGGTATATTAATGAAGATCTAACTTGCTCTTTTGAATAGGCAGTGATTCTTTATAATTCTTTGGTGTTTTCTTCATTTATAAATCATACTCCTGAAAGACAGGAATTGGGTAGCATTACATTAAACACACTTTTTTAATTTCCATGTAGGCAGATATTTGAGTTCCTTTGGTCAATTTTGATATAAAAACCAAAGTATTGAACTTTGTCATCTTTTGTTTATTAATTTTTCTTTTCTAAATTTGTGTTTTCAACATATATAGTGCTGTTTTTTACCTTTGGTAGGTAATAGAAAACAATCTGATTATTACTTTATATTAAAGGAATGTAATAATTACGTTCCTTTAATATATGTTCACCTTTGATACAATATCATTCAAACTGTATATTGCAGTGAGTTAATATTGTGAACACTATTTTTTGTGTTAATTACGTGAGACTGCCTCTTTAGTTATTTCAAAATCATTGTTGTTGTTATTATTTATTGTTGTGATGCTGGATATCAAAACCAGGGTCTCATGGATGCTAGGCAAGCTCTGGATCACTGAACTACATCACCAGCCTAAAAGTATTTTTAATGATAATGTTATTGTATAATTTTAATGTATTTAGTCTTATCTAAATAGAATAGGATATTTTATTTCAATATTTCTTAAATTTAGCAATTCACCATGCACAACATAATAGCTGGAAAATATTAGCTTTTATTTTTTTTAAGAAATAAACACATAAATAGTATGTGCCTATATAATTTTATTCCAATTCAGAATTGATTAAAGCAGCTTCCTCCAGGTATTATTGCATATTTTTTTTGTTGTTGCTGATGTTTTTTTTTCCTTCCTTTCTTTCTTCCCCCCCATACTGCTATTTATCTATTAGATTCTCCTCTTATTTCTTTAATTTTCATATTTCAGGATTTGCATTTAGTACTTAAATATCCTTTTGTTTCTCCTAGTGACTTAAATAATTCATATATTATTGTTTGTGGTTTTAGAGATCAAACCCAGGCCCTCCCACACACTGAATGAGTACTGTCACTGAGCTACATCTCGGCCCTAAGTCATCATTTTTTTCTGCTTGCTGTGGCTTGTGTATGTTGGCTTCCCAACATTTATAGCCTTAGTTGAACTCTGATTTTGACATTTCCCCATGGTCTTGGATGGGAATCGCCCTACTTATGATTCTGGCCTAACATAAAAACATTGGGTAATCAAAACCCCAGCTTTCACAAGAAGTGAATCAATGTGGCAATTTGCATCAAGTAAATGGTTTTTCTTGATAGTTGACTCAGTTGACTGCAAAAAAAAAAAAAAAATGTCTTGGCTGACTTCCGATCTCATTCTCATGTATTTAGTTAAAAAACAACAACAAAAAAAAAAAAAACACACATTCAAATGTTCTTTGAATGATGATTTGGCTCAAATATCAGTTGAAAAAATTGTACTTCTAGGGATTTAGAATATTTCATTCTGGTACCCTACTACCACCAAAAACTGGGATAGTACAACAAATTTCTTAAAGTTTTTGTACAAATACAGCTGCAGGCTTTTTCAATATGCTGGACTCTTGGTACATGGTTGATAAAGAGTAAATGAATTTTCTTTTACTACTTTATCACACAAGGATGAGATATATATTCCATAATGAATAAAAATCATCATTATTATTATTTTTATGGGATTTCAAGTACATGGGTCCCTAACCCTTGGTTACTTGATGGAGCATAGTCTCTTTCATAGGGCCCTAGAATGAGGGAATTGCTTTCAGACTATTAATTTATATTTTAACATTTAAGTGTTTACCTGCCATATTAAGGCAATCCCCTGAAGGAACTGTAAATCTTTGCAGCCTTTAGGTGGAAAACATAAACTTTTATCTGTAATTGAGTCATTTTTTTCATGGTTGATAAAATGACCATGAATTAATGGTTCAAGAACTTCCCCTTTGCTTTCCTCCTTTCAGCATCAAAAGAGTGGAGAGTACTAAGTCCTCTGCACATCACAATGTGAGACCACAGGCCTCACTGGGCACCTCCTCCAGCACTTCCTGTGGCTAAATCAGCTCTGTAAGTGCAGCTGTTTTCTCCTTGGTTGGGACTTCGACTTCTGTGCAAGCACGTGGTGTCTCCTCTTTATTAGATAATGATAATATCCTCAGTTTCTTAACCCTGATAATGGTAGTGTCAAATTTGATATGAGTTGAATTCTGCCACCCCTTCCAAAATAAATAAATAAATAAATAAATAAAACTATACACTGTTATCTTGACTTTCAGGATTTGAAGACAAGGTTTTTATAGAGGCATTGAGGTTAATATGAGGAAATGAGGTTAGGCAGGTGCTAATCCAATACGACCGGTGTCCTTATGAAAAGGGGGCACTGAAACACACATAGAGGGAAAAAAATGTGAAGAGACAGTCAAAGATAAACATTAAAAATAAACCACTAAGTCGAAAGGACAGATTTCAATTAGTAATAACCATGGCAATAGGCAAGTGTTCAGAGTGAATTGATTTCAACTTAAACTTGTACTGAGCTTGATTTTTTTTTTTTAATTTTAAGACGTATATTGAGGTAGTACAAAGAAGGGTCTCAGTGAAGTAAGAGAAGTGAAATATTACAAAGCATTCATCAGTGGAAATGTGATTGGGCTGGCTGTGTCTGATAACTGGAAATTATCAAAGTTAGAATTTTATCCTCTGGCAGATCTTTAGAGATAGGGGCCCTGCCTTCACCAGTCTTTGCAGAAAGGCACTCTAAATTGTTTTGGCAGCCTTGAGTTTTCTGAAGCAGGCAATTTAAAGGGAGCAAGTATTGTCTTATGGATTTGACTTTAAGCTCTTAGTTAAAGTGTGCTAGTGTATAAGTCTTTACAGTCCAAGCTTGAGTCTTAAGAAGGGCATAGAGGAGCTAGCTTCTCCAGGGTTTGGTTAAGGCCAGAATCTTTGTCAAGACACAGAGAAAACATAATCTTCTACAAGACAGGGAGAGAGGCCTGGAACACATTCTTCTGTCTGCAAGGAGACATGTATTAATATCAGAGACTCTATTCTCCCTGTTGAAAATAAGGAAATAAAGGTTTTTTTTTCTGTACCTTCTTTTTCACAGAGCATTTATTTTAGTAAACAGAAAGTAAATGTTACTTCTTTGTCTGTTCAACTGTATGTGAATCTTTTAGAAACCCTATAAGATTTTTTGTCATCCCTATAGTCCAGGAATTCCTTTCTTAAGGACTTGGGAGTCATCTCGCTGAATGATATAACATTCAGAGATTGATGATTGATAACTCAGAGATAGCAGCTCTGACTCCCCCATTTCTGTGGAAGGGACAACCCTAACTTCTGTAAGCATCATGCTACAATTTGCACATCTACCTCCTTTCATAGCAATATGAGTTGCTTTACCTCAGGACAAAACTAGTTAACTAACACAGGTAGGGATACCAGTTACTAGGTGAATCAGGGAAAACAATGTGTGACAACTAGAGACATCAAGTCCTTTTATTCTGGACTAGTCATGGTTTTTCTTGAGAACTCAAAATCACTTTGTTGAATCTGCTTGGCTGCATAAATGGGTGAGATTTCTTTCGGCCTTTTCAATCTCATAGCAGATTGCCTATGAGAGCAACACTTCCTGGTTTAAGACTTATTCAATAGCAAAATTGTTTTCTTTCTCTGCTACCTTGTGGGAAGTTTTCTGGGTTATGATATCTTGTTTTTTAATTGTTCTTCCCCTATATCTCATAGTCATCGGAAAGAACCAACATTACTGACATCTTGATTTAGGATTTCTCACCTCTGGAACCTTGAGATAATAAATTACTTTTGTTTGATCACTCAGTTTGTGGTACTGTGTTGTAGTAGTTTTGGAAAAAGAATACAGATGAGAGCTTGTATTTAAAATAGCTGGGGAAAATATAAGAACTTAATCCTAGTGTTTTAGGTTTCTTTTAGGCTTGTTTTCTCCTAATGATGTTTACATGTAAGATGAATGGGAGTTGGGAAAGTCATCAATATATGATTCTGGTATCCGGGGGCTCTGTGAATATAACACTTCAATAATTCCCATTTTTAACTATTTAATAAAACAAATTTGGTGGCTTTACATATTTCACCTACTAGATATTAATGTCTCAGAAACACATCATTGATCTCTGCTTAATTTTACATGTCTATCCATCCACTTGAGCCTTAAAATATTTTAGAAGTTGTGAAGTGAACCCCAGGTTAGTACCTACACAAATAATGTCATAGTAAAAATGTATCAGTCAAAAGAGAGATTTTAAAAATTTCATTCACTAATCAATCAAAACTCTCTTTAAAAGTCAACAATATATTAAAATAACTTTTCGTTTTGGCTTACATCCACACCCAGTCTGGTCAGTGAATGTCTGAACTCTCTCCAAGGTGCTATGAATCTCTCTTGCCTGGCAAATTAATAAACTCAGGCATGATATACACTATTGTTGTGTAAGCTGCTCTGTTCCCCTTCAACGTTTTTTGTTATGGTGATCAGTAGGGGGATAGAGAGGACATGTTTGCCTTTCTGTCCACTATGTGAGAGACAACAATGGAAAGACATCACAACTTTGGCAGATTTTTCCATGAATTTTCACTTTAATGTATCATTGCTCTATGTGCTAATCTGGAAAGGAACCTGAATGATTCCCTACCTTCCCCAGCTTTCAAAGCCTGATGGAAGGATATGTTTTGGGTAAGAGACTAACAAAAGCAGCAGAGGTCACATCAGTGGAAATTGGCTTTACTGTACAGCTTTCTGCATATTACCTCAAGTCACAGTTTGATGTCAAATAATATAAGTTTAGGATTAGACAGGGAAATTATTTAGTCAGAAGACTACAGGAATAGGGAGAATATCCTGATCTCAGAAACTTATATATGTTTCCAAATCAAGTAGATACAAAGCTTTATTTTATGAGTTAATGAGAACTAACAAAGATTAGCAGAAACTTATAAGGGGAAGCTGGGCAAAGAAGGATGAATCAGCAGTGTCTGATAGGAAAAGGGTCTTGCTGTACTCAGCTAATTCTTAGAATAAGCTGATAAAGGGAGCATGTTCCATTTCTTTAGCTCTTGCTTAGACTCAGTGATGTGCAAAATGGGTTTGGTCAACATGGACCTACTGTCAAGCAAATTGAGTTTTGTTAACATCGTCTCTTCCAACAATCCAACCATTTTTTTCCATTGAGAAAACACATACTTTGCAATATTCACATTATAAAAAATTGCTAAAGCATCTCTTTAATGAATATCTTCTAAATTCATTAACACTTGGAAATAGCAAAACTGTGGTTTTAAAATCAATCTCCAAGCAAGGTACAGTGGTGTACGCCCTTATTCCCAGTGCCTAGGGAGACTGAGGCAGAAGGATCACAAGTTCAAAGCCAGCATTAGAAACTTAGTGAGGCCCTAAGCAACTCAGAGAGACCTGTCTTTAAATAAAATACAAAAAAAAGGACTCGGGATGTGGATCAGTGATAAAGTACCCTTGAATTCAATCCCTGGTACCAAAAGGGAAAAAAAAAAAATTCCAGGGAATTACTGTGCTCTTATGAAATGTGTTATGTAAGAGTCTCAACACTAAAATGTTTAAAACAAACAATACACACACGAAATGTAACATATTTCATATTTGTACAAATACTTTTTAACTTAAGCATAGTATCCTTTCTTTCATTTTCCATGTATTCTGGAAAGTATTTACAAACTGAGGGCAAAAATGTTATCTTTCTTAGATATCTGAAAAATAAAAATAAATTTTTATGTGGCATATTCTTTTTCTGTGTAATGATGGGTATGATCTGATTGTTTGTTTACCCTTAAAATTTATATGTTGAAATGGTAAACCCCAGATTAATGGCATTAGGAGATGAGGCCTTTAGGGAAGTGGTGAGATACAGAAGGCAGAGCCTTATGAAAGATATTAGTGCCCTTGTAAGAGAAATAAAGAATCTCTTTTCCATTTCCAACATGTGAAGACACGATGACAAGCAGCTCTTCCAGGAATCAGATAGTGAACTCTCACTAGACACCAAGCCAGCTGCTGCCTTGATCTTTGTATTTTCCACTCTACAGAACTGTCAGAAATAAATTGTTTATTATATCTTATCCATTTTATTCTATTTTGTTATGGCAGCTTGAATGAATTAATGAAAAATTTGAAATGGATTTACATGTGAGATTAAAAGCCTCTTTTAAATTATTTAAAATAGGGTCTTGGGGGTGAACCTCCATGGTATAGTGCTTGCCTAGCATGTATAAGGCTGTTGTCAATTCCTAACACTGCAAAAAGATAAAACTAAGAAAAGCAATTATTTTGATTCTTCTTAGTTACATTTGAAACATGAAAGATAGCATAATGTTTCGTTATATTTATAACATTTTAGACAATGAGTATTCATTAATACAGAATGTTATAATAAGCCATATGGATAGAAATATATATGTGAGCTATATTATGGGTAAAAGGCTTCAATTTGTTATGGGACCTCAGCTTAAATGATGCATGAATCATTTGTAGGCTCAAATGTGATATATTATAATTTAATTATTTTATTTAAAGGAAATCTACTTGAAAAATAAAGGGGACTTTGTAATAAGAACATAGATTTAATTCTTAAATCCAGATGGTTATAATGACTTTCCCTGTGATTGTATTTAGCATGCATTTGAACTTCTGAGGCATTTCATATTGCTTTTAAGTTAATAGTATTCCCAATTGTTGAAGACTTTTCTGTATAGATATCTTTCCATATAAGTAACACAAATATAAAAAGCCAAGATTACTGGTATTAATCCAATAATTAACAATGCAATGATTTTTCTACAAATAATTGCATCCCCCAAACATCTAGCATTGATTTACACTAAACACAACAATCAGATATGAAACTCATTGTACTCTATGTGAATACCAACAATGGGGTCACATTTTATGAACTACATATCTTCACTAGGCTTTGCCATGTGACCACATTATACACAAAAGGAAGCTGCTGATAAAATGCTGATGTTTTCTGAAGCCCTTATCTCAGTGTACATTCATTTCTGAGATTAAGAATCTATGGTCAGAGCTGAGAACTACGGGTAGTAGAGATGACAGATACAAACAAAACAATATGATTGCCACAGATGGTCCTGAACTGTGATTCAGAGGTATGACATTAGGTGAACTCTTTCATTTTTCAATTTCTCAGTCTCCACTAAAAAGAAGGGTTAATACCTACACTCATTATACATTTGTAAATGTAGATAATTTCTTCTCAAAATAGGCTGTCATTAACCTAGCCCTCATTATGACCTCCACATACAAGATAATTTACCAGAAGCCCTAAAGCCATAATTACACTTGCAAATAAAATGGAATGAATATTACACAGTTTAGCTGATTCTGGTCCACATATCATAGTAAGAAACTCCTAAGACCAAATGTTTCTTAAATAAGGGAATTTGGACTTGAAAATTCTATTATGGGGCATACACATGTGTTGATTATTATACTTATTAATATATAATAGTCATGCACTAATATATGAATATTCTAAGTGAGATAAATGAACACTGTCAATACCTCCTACCAAAGATCAACTTTTACCTTTTAAGATCAGAAAATAATCTGGTTTTCAGAAAATTTATATTTCAGAATATTAGTTAAGTAATTTAGAATTCTATTTTACATAGTCAATGCAAACATATCACATAATGAGATATGAGCTTTACCCTAAATTTCAAAAATAAAGCCTGGTATTTTTGGAAAAAATATGTAATTTATGTGAGAAGCTTTGAATTTCCAGGCATTCCTGTTTGATTTCTGTCACTTAAAATTTATTATAGTTAACCAGTTTTAAAAGCATTGTCTCAGTAGTCACTGTAATGTTCAAATTATTTAGTGGATAAGAACGAGCACCAATAGTGTGCTTGGTATTTTCTTTATTATTAACATAAATATACAATCAAATGTGAGACAGTAATATTTAGTTTGAAGAAAATGGGAAGAGCAGTATGTTCAGACAAGAAATAAAGTTGGTGACAAGGAGAGGGGATGGAGGGGGCATAAACTAGGTCAGTATGGAAAAATGGATTATCATAAATGGAGGAAAAAAATTAGGAAAAAAATGGAGATGTCCTGAGACACTCTTCCCTCCCTCACAAAATGATTAGTATTGTTAAGATTTATTTTGATTCCTGGCTTAATTATGTTCGTGAATTATTAAGCTTGATTTAGATGTATAGTCATTATAATATATACACACATATATATATTAAAATGTGAAAATATGGCAATTTGTGATTTTTAGAAAGCTTTCAACCGTTTCTACAGGAAAAAAAAATACCACCTTCTATGACTCACTAAACAAATTCTGATCATTTTAATTGTTTGACATTTTCATTGATACATAATAAATCATGTGTAATCATCTAGAAACCTAAATGCAAGCATCCCAGGTGTTTTATGGAAGTGAATGTTTAACACATTATTTTTTATTCTAATTCAGTGATTAAATTTTGTAGAATAAGGGCTGGGGCTATAGGTCAGTGGTAGAGTGCTTGCCTAGCATGTGTGAGGCACTGGGTTTGATCCTCAGCACCACGTAAAAATAAACAAATAAAATAAAGGCATTCTTTCCATCTACAACTACAAAAAATATTTTAAAAATTTAGAATAAAATCAAGGTCTTTATTACTGTGGTAATATCTTCCTATTTTTCTAAAAATTTGTAAAATATGCATATATTTAATAAATGTAAATGTCCTTATATATAAAAAATACATATACCTATATGTATCTAGATACATGTAAATACACAGCTACAAACTAAAATAATATGAAGAGGAACAAATTATTATTTATTTTGAGTAAAAAATAGAAATAGAAAGATATGTAGATTTTCCTAAATATAGCATTGTGAACTGATAAACTATAAGGCAAATCACTTATTTAATTTGCCAGCTTCATCAGTGTCATTGAAAGGCACATTGTCTTGGTTTATGAAATGAAATTTGACCTAGACTGTATACCACATACATTATATCCTAAGGGTTGGGGAAAATCGACTTCAAGAATCTATCATTAGTCAATGTATATGAAAGGTAATAACACCAACATTCCCAAATACATAGGAGAAATCATGTCCACATTGTAGTATGCTGAAATTTTTCATGACTCCAAACAAGATAAATGAGTAACCCTTTCTCTCTCCTTTTGTATGATGTTTTCCTTGTGTTTTATAATGTACATTGTTTTGTTTACTAAAAATCATTTTCTTGTTAATAATCTCATGCTAATTTAATATTTAAATTAAGCTATCTAAGTATATCAACCAATAATAAGACAAAATTGAGTTAAAATATAATCAATGAAAAGAATTATTTTCATATCATTATAACATTTCCAATGGTTCTACTTCTAAGATGAACTTCCAATATGATCTTTATTATTGTGGTACCATTTTTCTGTCTCTCAACACAAACATTTTTAAGATAGCTGTTTATGTGTAAGTAGGAAGATGGGGCTCAAGAAACAACCAGAAAACAGCGAGAGGTAGGAAGGACACATCTGACTTCCACTTGCACTTCTGCCCTGAAATAGGTCACAAATTCTCATTCTAAAGATGCTATCCTTTATGCAGAGGAAAGTGAAATCCTGTCCCAAGAAGAATGTGAATGAACAAGTCTACTAAGTTGATGCCAGCACATTTTCATTAGATAGTAAACTTCTTGTCTATTCACACTTCTTCACAACTGTTTCCTCTTTATTACATCTAAGCATTAAAATGGATTTATCTGTTTCTTTTAGTCTTCCTGAAGTCTACTAGTTCATGCAAACTTATAAGCAAATTTGTATCCTTTTTACTTGTTAATATTTATTTTATTATAGGTATCCCAGACATTCACAATGCTATGTGGAGGAAGTATAACTTTCTTAGCATTATATACTCTTGATACATTTTAATTTAAAATATAAAAGATCATCTTAATATTTCCTACTATAAATTGACAATATTCACTAATGAAAGATAACAATTTACATATAAAATTTGATATCTCATATATCTCCTTAAAATATATTTTCATAAAATATATTTGCACTATTTTGTTAAATATATATTTCTGTGACAAATAAAACATAATTCATGGTCAAGGTTATTATGAACTATAAGCCCTTGTTGATAAAAAAGCTTTAAGAATCAAGAAACTTGGTATCTGGGCTGAAAGATGGAGTAAACAAATATTCAGAAGATTTTTTTAGAGATCAGTTACTGTGTTATGTATCCACTTATGTTATTTCATTTCAATCCCCAATAATAATATCATAGACTTCATCATATGTTAGATTAACTTAAAAAAAGTGACAAAATTTCCTTAATTACTAAGTATCATAGTTTAAAGTTAATGCTTTCATACATGACTCTGTATGTAATTATATCCTTTTTAACATGCTAGTTGCTGAGAGCCATAGCTGAGTTGGAATGACGCATGGCATTTTTATCAGAACAGAGTGGTTGAGAGGTGATGCCAGCAAGCCATTGAGATGACAATGGTTATGTTAAGCTGTGTATATTAAACCCCTGCTGTCTGCCTGGGCCTGCTACTTTGGAGTTCTCGTGTTACTTTGGAGTTCTTGAGGGGATTCCCAGAAAGTTCCCATTGGTTGGAGAAGTGCCGGAGGAGGGATTTCCGGTTGGTGTGTGGTGTGTCGGGGAGAAGGCCGCGTGCATGGCGTTCACAGGAGTGTGGAGAATAAAGGAGTTCCTGTTTTGAACCTACAAGGCTGAGTGGCGGCTCGGTTATTTTGTGCCCAGCCAGACTTCGGCACTAGTAATTATCAGTTTGAAAGTACTTAATATGTTTCATTGTAAAAATACCCACGCTATTTATGCAGTCTTATTATTTATTTTTTGCAGAATTATTCCATTTTATTGCCTTTAAAAGTGTTCCAGTTGATTTCCAGTCATCCATCTGTATATTGCCAACCAAATATTCAAATGAACCCTTGGGACCTTCAGTAGCCTCCTTGTCTCTTCAGAACTGTCTTGCCCCCCCAGCCTTCCTAGCCAAACACATGCACACTCCTGGGCTTTCCTGCACACCACCAATTCTCTTCTTCTCCCTTGCTGCAGAGCCTATTCCATGACTTTGTGGGTTGGAAAGGACCATCACAAAATTCTGCATTTTTTTGATAACATGGGTTTGGACACTGGTTTTGACTTTGATTAAATCCAAAATGAAGTTTTCTTGGTGTTTCTCGATAGTGTGATAAATGGAAAGTCAAAAGAAGTAGAGAGATCAGCCATTCTTTTCCTATAATGTGTTTTAGAAATACTACTGACTGAAAATTGTGTTAATTGCCAATAGGAAAAAACATAAAATAATAAGAGAAATAAATCCTAAAAAATACCAACATTAGTGAGTATTTGTAAATGTAACAAAAATAGATAAATATTCACTTTTCAAAAATGTTTATAGTGAAGTACTTTACAGTTTTAGCCCAAATCACCAAACTTATAAACGGCCTTGATATGATTCATTATCATGATACTTATTATTTGTGCTAAAATACAAGAAACAAAGCACAGGAATTCAGTTATTTAAGATCACATTTACGTGAATATTAGAAATACACTAGATATGCAAACATAATTATAAAAAGATATTGGAGCTTTGAACACCATATCTCAACATATGACACCTTGTCTATACAAGTATTTAACCTGAAGGAAACTGAAAAATCACAGAAGCAGAAATATCGCTCTCAAACTTCTGCCTTCCCTCAACCTTTTACCCTGATCATCCTTAGGTGACAAGAGTCTCCCCCTGAACTCAGAGGGAAGATTGTCACACAGATAGGTCTATTATATTCCCCCAGTTTATTTTCATTATGTCTTATCACTTTTTACCAAATCATTCCTCTGCAGGAGTGTCTACTCTTCAGTAAACCTAAGCATGAATGCATACAATTTTTCTTGCATCTTGGATCTTCATTTCTAAAATCACTCTTGTTGCATAAAATCTTAATTAAATATACTTGTTATGCTCTCCTCCTGTTAATTTGTTTTTCATTATAGAATATCACCCATAAATCTTGTGATGGGTGAGAAAAATATATTACTTTTTCCACTTCAAAGCTATTCTGAAGATTCAAATGAGGATAAACTAAATCTGGTTTTGATTAATGTACATGTTTTCTTCATCATAATATGACTTCTTATATTTTATATATTTATATCAGTTTGCAAGCTTCTTTAACTTAATCTTAAGAATAGTTTTTCTAATGTCTACATTTAATCTGTAGTCAAATATCATGAATATGATTAAATTTATATACAAAGAGGATCAGTACAATTTGTAATCTTGTAAAAAATTAACAAAAATGCTGTTTTAGTAATTCTGAGAAACCAAAGGTAATTATCTTATTTGCTTTAATGTTAATAATTTCTTAATCAAAAGTTAATTCCTCCTTCATTCTTCCAAGATTTCCAAAATAATATCACAGTATCACTGCTTCGTTATACAATATACTTGAATATTGTATACTCTCTTATCTAAATTTTGCATAGAATTCCACTACATTTAGGACAAATTTTTAAA
This sequence comes from Marmota marmota marmota, assembly GCF_001458135.2. Lineage (NCBI taxonomy): Eukaryota > Metazoa > Chordata > Mammalia > Rodentia > Sciuridae > Marmota > Marmota marmota. The sequence continues at coordinate 10,894,538 of NW_025999961.1, forward strand.
AAATTAGTTATCACAATATGATAGATGTTTCAATAATTTCGTAAAATAACCTTCTCTCTTTAGAACTTCAGAGAATGTGAAATTATTTAAGGATCAGGCAGATGACAGTATAATGTTTTCCAAAATATTATTTCTTTTTATCAGTATATAAATATATTTTTATCAATATATAAAAAGTTCTCAGTCATTACAAGATATTTTTCTTCAAGATCGTTTGTAATTATAATGTTAGTAGTGCCAAAAACACTGGGAAAAGGGAAGAGAATGGATTCCCCAAGTAATTTGCATATCTTTGTACCTAGAAGAGATTTCAGCCAATCTTCAAATCTCACACATCATCTAATACTTTGCAATTCATTTGTTAGATGCTCCACATTTCAGTGTAAAAGAATTTCCTTAATATAATAAGGTCTGTAGGGAATACTTGACTGGTAACCCATCATTGTTCTATTAAATAAGATTGAAAGACATGTTAATATTAACCAACACACTTAAATTATTAGCACCACTTTAATAAAAATATTGAAAGCATTATTCTTAGCTGTGATTTTGTTTTCAGTTCCAATGATTCATTAGGTATGATGATTTTATTCTTCATTCTCAAATAGCACAAGTTTATTGCTAAAACCAATGATACACAAAAATTTCACCAGATTGAATAACTTAAATATATATTAAAATAAAAAGGTTTAGTGAAAAATTATAATTAGACACATGAATACAATAAGAACTAAGGTTTATATACAATTCCATTATTCTAAGATTCAGCGTCTTTTTAGTGACTCAGCATTTTTGCTGTGCCTCAAGTAGGTAAGAACAAAATGTTAGAATAACAGGGGTGGAGATATCCCTTAGTGGAATTTCATTTCTTTAACATACTTGAGTCTCTTGGTTCAATTCCCAGGCATGAACGCACACATATGTGCGCACACACACACACACACACACACAAAGCAGGAGGAAGGGAGAAGTAAAAAATAAAAATGATATAAATAAATAGTTTCCTGTTAAACAGTGAAAATAGTTTTGGAATTGTATTTGAATCAAGAATACAACATTATGCTTTGTATCAAAGAAATCCCCTTTCAACATGGCCCGAATTTGATAACATGGATTTGGACACTAGCCAGAATTTCACAGATGAATGTCACTAATCATGAAAGGTTGTGGTCAAAATCACATATATTTATCAATGCATATACATAATTTATACTGCTTTCTACTTAATGAATGATGAAAATAAATTTATTTCATACTGCCAATAATTCAGAGGAAGTACACATAAATACATACAGTACCATGACTAGATAGAAGAAAAGTGGGAAAAATATCAGAAAAAACTTGGATTATTCTTGTCACAAAGTAAAATATGAAGAATTGATAGCTCATATATGATTTTAATCAAATATGTAAAAGGAAGAAACAATGATTTTATAAGATGCAGAGACTATCAAAATATAACCTTAAACCTGTATTTGGATTTTGGGTTTAAATTGTAGTTGTAACCAATTATTGCACATTTAGTGACTTAAAACAGCATAAATTTGGGCTTGGATTGTGGCTCAGAGGTACAGCACTTGCCAACCATGTGTGATACACTGGTTTCAATCTCCAGAACCACACTGAAAAAAAAAAAAAGACTAAATAAACAAAGGCATAATGCCCATCTACCAATAAATGATATTTAAAATAAACAGTATAAATTTAACATCTTTCACTGCTGAAAGTCAGGTCAGAAGTCTAAATTAAATATCATAGGCCCCTGCCATTTTTTTCTCTAGGGCAAGTTCATTCTGGAGTCTCTAAAGAATAAAATCATTTTTTAAAAAATATCCTGCTAGCTTCTAACAGTCACCTTTCATCTTTAGGTCATATCATTTTCCTCTAACTTCAAAGTCAACAGCTTTTCATCTTAACATCTGTCTATATATCCATAGTCACATTGGCTTTTCTAATCTGTCCATTGTAAGTATCTTTGTGATTACTTTGCTACCTAGAAAAGCTAATATAATTTCCTGTTTACAGTTTATATCTAGAGTATCTCCCAAAAGCTTAAGTTAGATGATGCAACAGTATTTTGAGGTTAAAAAAGGAAATGGAACATAAGGATTCTATCCTCAACAGTACTTTAATTTATTTGATAGATTGACAATTTGAATGGATTTACTGGATAGTGTAGTCAATAAAATATATGAGTGGGGCATGTTGAAGGAAGAGGTTGATTTGGGACCTGTACTTTCAAACTATATCTATCCTTGGCCCCATCCTGTCACTTTCTCTCTGCTACATAGCTAGCACAAGTTGAGTAACTTTTCTCCACCACATGATTCTACCATGATGTTTAGTCTCACCTCAGGCCTAGAGCAATAGATTCAGCCCAACATGGACTGAGAGCTCTGAAACCATGAGTCGAAATCAATATTCCTCTTCCTGTAAATTGTTTTTGTCAGGTATTTTGGACACTGCCACAAAATGCTGACCAACATACTTGCTATCTGAAAATCTTAATGTAATCTCATCTACAGAATCCATTGTAAAATTTAAAATTACATATTTTTATGGTCTTGGGATTGGAAGGTAGGCACGTTTGGGGAGTCATTAATTCCGTCTACCAAATTGACTGACAGCATAGGTACTCATATTAATGTACTGTAATTAATCAAGGTACCATTACTCCTAGCAAGACCAGTCTTCCTTGTTTATTCAACAGAAGACTGTACCAGTTTTACAAGTGAAATATGGTGTGACACTGTACCTCTGTTCCATGGAAACAGGGATGAATTTTACTTTACCTGAATCCCTAGAAAACTTTAGTCTTTATTCATCCCTCAAACCTAAAAATCATGATATCTATCTTAGGCAATGATGAATTTCATTTTTAGGACACTTGCTTATATATGGGGTAATCATGGTTAAAGAGTTGAGTTCAAATAAAACTAACAAAGATTGAGTTATTTGAAATGCAGTAGAGACATTGATATGTTATATGCTTTTCATGATATCTCTTTGTGACTCCTATGCTTTTTGTTACCAAATGAATAACCAAAGCTAATCAATTTCATCTTTAAAGGGTGTCAATCTCTAGATTATTCATATGACATGAGAAGTGCATGCCCTCAAGAAGGGATTAGCTAATATCACAAAACTGAGAGGTAAAAATTTGCAATTGTCATTTTTTTACATCAGTTAAGGGTGCAACAATTTATTCCATTTATGATTATTTATGAGTTGCATTAGTTATGTCAAAGCTGTATGAGCCATTTGACCAAACCTCAATTCACAAATCTGCTCATATAGATAAGTTGAATGAAAGCTTAATACTTTTTTGTATTTTTTTTCAGCTTAATGAGAAATATTTTATACTTATTGTTAAGAAAAATCATTTTCACTAAATTACATGGTGTATCTGCTTGCAAAAGTCATAGCATTCATAAATGAATATTACTTATGAACAAAAGAATGCTTTTAATTTTTGGTGATGATTCTAAATATAATATAATTGTTTTATAAATACTACTTTTAGGTCAAATAAAATTTTCTAATTTCAAGTAAAACATTATTGTATTTAAAACATATAGCTAGATATATTTAAACTGATTTCCTTCAGGATTTAGAAATTAAAATTTCTGAAAAGTAGTAGTTTTGAAAAGGGAAAAAACATTATCTTCTAGGACTTTTCGTGCAATTTAATTATCTCAGTGTTTAAGCATTTGATTTCCCATTCTGATTCTTCCACATCTAAAAAAAAAAAAGTGGATTTATTTTTTGCCAAATACAACATGTATAATAATCCCTGAAGAGTCATGCTGTACTCTTCTAAAGATTCTCCTCAGCCAAACAGATGACTACATTACAATTATAAACAAGAACACATTAAATCTTCACACCTCTCAGTGTAAAAGTACAATCTCAAAAAATAAAAATACATAATTTTAAGAAAGCAAAATATGATATCCACATTCAAAGAAATTTTGAGAAAGTCACAAAAGGTGACATATAAAATGATGCAATACACTGGAATTTAAAAAAAGAATATATATTTGAGAAATGTTAAAATAGTTTCTTCTCGTATCATTGATAACTAGACAACACCATAAGTTGAGTTGAAGTTATTAACTTGTCAGTGTTTAATACTCCATATTTTTGGTTTATATAAGTTTATATAATATTGTATTCTACTTTCTATTTCTGAAAAAAACACTTGTTTCTTCATATTCTATTTTTTTAAAATAAATCCAAGAATTATTTTTTGAACAGTAAGAAATAAATATCAATAAATAGTAAAAATCAGAAAATGTTTTCAAAATAAAACATCTTATTTTATAGTAATGCATTGATTTTTATTTCACTGTAAGAAGAATCCTACTTGATGTAGAGATAATTCCTACTTAATGTAAACAACTGAGCAAGCAAAGTAGAAAGAATACTCACTATAAATTATAATAGAATAATGTTAACAAAACAGTAAAAAAACCATACATGGAAAGTTTCAAGGAAAATATTGTGAAGTGAAATTAAATTCACAAAATATTTATTAAGCAAACTAGTTTTATGACATTAATGTAGAAAAGAGCCAAGAGTTAAAAAATAAATAAGAAGCAGACTATAATGTTAAGCTATTTCACCAATGATTTTAAATAAAGGGTGTGAATTCCTTTTAAAAATAATCTCTATAATTCACAGAAACTTGTCAGTGATGTATAATAACCTATTTTTGGTGTTATATACAAGTTTGCATTATTTTTTTCTGGTAATATTTTTCTGTTAATTTTATCTTAATGAGAACCGTATTAACCTTAATAATACAGTAAATAAATTGTTGTTAATGTAAAATCAAGGAAAAACTCAATAAATACTTATAAAATATATTAGATACTATTATTGCTATTTTAAGATGAACAATTTTGAGCTTATACATTAGAAAAAATAGAAAAAAATATATTAGTAAGGACAGCAGCTAACAAAATGAAATGACAGCTCTTCCGGGTAAATCTATTAATTTCAATGCACAGTTATACACACACACACACACACACACACACAAATATGAAGCTAATTTTTTATACTGAAATCCAATTATAATTCCAGGAGAAATTACCTTATGAGTCTTTGTAATGTAGCATATTTCCAGATGTGATGATGCATGACTCTAATCCCAGTCACTAAGGAAGCTGAGGCAAGAGGATTGCAAGTTCACAGCCAGTCTCAGCAATTAAGCATGGCACTATGTAACTTAGTGAGAACCTATCTCAAAATAAAAATTAAAAGGCTGGGGATGTGGCTCAATGATAAAGCTCATCTGGGTTAAAAAAATGTGGGAGATACCTATATATGTATTTATATCTATATATAATATAAAATATATATATATATATATATATATATATATATATATATATATAGTTGCTTAGGCCTGAGCCTAAGTAACTCCATTTTAAAAACTTCAGTTTGAGAGTGAAGCCTCTGGCAGGCTGTCCTAGCTTCATAAGAGGGAAAAGCGAGAAGATCAGGGTGGAGACTACCAGACCAGATGTTTCTGACTCAAGGGTAAATGATGCCATGGGGAAATTCGGTAGCTGATAAGGATTGAAAGGGGGGTCAAAAGCCCCCAAATTTAGTATAACTAATAGAGCTGATGAACAGGGATTCAGCCAGTCAAAACAAGGATGCACTGGAGCTGGAGGGCCTGATGAGGACCTGACATCCCATCACTTGTCATTGTTCCTGATCCACTGCCTGCATGATCCTCACCACCCTCAAACTCTGCCACCTCATCTGGACCTTGGTGAGAGCCGCAACTTCTCCCTAGGACCCTCTCCTCAACAGGTCATTCACTCCATGCCAGGAAAAGTCTGGTTCTGGACCTGGTCACCGCAGTCTGAGTGAGTGTGCCTCTGCTGGAATAAAGCCAAAGGCTTAAGACTTTTGAACTTAGCATGCAGAGAGAATGTCTGTAATTAGCTTGTCATGATTAAGTGTGTTTTGCAGTGCTTAGAATTAACCTAGAATTGTTTGCTGTGAATTGATTAATCTAGAATTGTTTGTTGTGAATTGTTTATGTCTATTGCAGTGTCTAGCATTAAGGATTGTCGTTTTCTTGATTAAGAACCTATAGAGTGAAATTGTATTGAGTAATTTGAGTGAATAAAGCATCGAAAGGGGCAGAAGCACATGGACATTCCTTTTATTTCTCCCCTCGACTGCATATATTGCAATTTTGCCCCCTTGTGACAAAAGGGCGGAACACCTGGCTTCTTGGGATACCAGGATACCAGCTATGGCCCCCTTCTCCCTCCTGGGAGAAGTTTAATGTTACCGCTTTTTAAATAAACCTGTTTCATATGCTTTCCTCGGTGTGCTTCTCTAATGTTCAAACTTCAACATGTGGGGAAGCAGGACTCATCACCAATAACCTGCGGTATCACAATTACCTTACCTAATCCTGAATACTGCCCAAAGGACCCTTCTTCCCAAAGAACCCATCCCCAAATTAAATTCCACACGAAATAACTAATCATTTGAATTACATTTCAAGGTATGAAGCTTTATGGGGACACTTAAATTGCATTCAAAAGAAAATAGTGATCTAATGAATTCAGCATATTTAAATAGAGATGTTAAGTGATATGAATATTTATAATCCAGACCACTGATAATAAGAACTTATTATAATATATTGTATTATAGTTATGCTATAATGCATTTTATTACATTATGTGGATATAAAAAAGTAAGAAAAGGAAGGTAGGAGGAAAGGCAGCTATCTATTGCTGCATAATAAATTACTTCACAATGTAGTAACTTAAAATAATCAATGTATTTTATCTCACACAGTTTTTGTGGTTCATCAGAGTGAAATTATCCTGGTGTGGAGATTGTCATAAATTTGCAGTTGAGATGTTGACCCAGGTCTGGAGCCATGAGAAGCCTTGGCTACAGTTGGAGAATGTATTTCCAAGATGGTTTATCACCTAGGTGGAAAGTTCATCCTGGCCCTTAACAGGTAATTGTAGCTGACCCTGTGGACCTTTATACAGGGTTGTTTGCATGTCCTTACAGTATAATATCTTGGTCCCACTGATATATAGAGCCAAAATTTCTTTCAAAAGCAAACTTTGAAACTCTTTTAGCGATATTATATAATATGCTATATATTATTTTAGTCAGCCCATTAATAACATTGTGAAATATCAGGACTACACTACAAGAACATAAATATCAGGGAATGAAGTTCAGTGGGTGCCTTCTTGGAATCATGGAACCACAGAGAGAAAACACACACACACACACACACATTTATCGTATCTTCTATAAATATCAATTTTAGTGTTGATACTCTAGTATAATCTAAATTAAATGGTGAAAACAAACAGTGGTTTAATTAATTTTTCTCATGAATAAATCTCATAAAAGTTAAGTGTGCTTTTGGGGTCCTTGAGGTATTGTACTTATTTGATTTATTCTTACACGTGGAATTTTCTAATTATTATTCTGATTTGCTACTAGGAAAGTTCATTAAACTTTTCTGAAGAAACTTGAGGTTAGAATATCTTTTCTCAGAAATCAATAAAATCTTCATTTAGATTAAGGATTAGATCATACAAATTCTGAATAAGTGGACTTTCTTACCATGCATGAAGAGTCTCATTCAATATCTTTAAAGTTTCCAGTTACATATCAAAGCCTTGGCATCTGGAGACCATAAACTTGTCTGTGCTAGAAATTGCCAACATTGGATTCAGCATTACAAAGTGAGTGGATCACTGCATTCAATGATTTCTCACCAATTATAGAATAGGCCCAAGGAGCTACAAAATATGGAAGAAATAAAAACAAAACTCTTATTAGGAAAACTAAGGGAGAAAGGTGAATACTTGGTGTGTTTAGGACGTGGCCCAGAGAAAAGATTAGATCTGCAATTAATCAATGTGTTTATGATCACAACTTCCTAAAAAATCTTCTCTATGAGTAATTTTGATTTCTAAGAAAGAAACCATTTAAAAGTCCAGAAAAATATCCTATAAGTTAATTTTTGTTCACTATCTTTAATTTTCTGTTCTTCCTAGCTGAATCTCCAGATGGTAGTTCTCCCTGTTCATATTTTTATCCACCAATGTTTTCTTTTTGTACCCAACCTAATATTTTATCTTGAAGAAAGTGATTTTCTTTTCTTTTTTTCTTTCTTTTTTTTTTTTTTTTTTTTTTTTTGCCCTTGCTGTTTAACAAATTCCATGCTACCGTTTCCCACTAGAAAGCAATGGGCATTAATGCATTTTTTTCTATATATGTGACCTATTTCTTTCAACCATGTGAGAAATGAGTGAGATGAAGATAAATGTCATTTATATGAAGCGATGGCACATCATGAATCTTATAAACAAATTCTCTCCTCCTATGAACTTAAAATAAGGGGCTCTTAGTGATACTTCTGCAGCTCAGATAATTCATGATAATTCATCTCATGAATTGGAAGGGATTCCCACTGGGTTTTCTTATCCCCGATCTTACTCAAACCCATTGATAAATGACCCACTTGGTCTCTTTCCCTGGAAGCAGGTGGTGTGTTTAACCAATAATAACTGTTATTAGTTCAACCAGAATAGTACTAGAGTTCAAACATATATGGAGTAATAGGGAAAACTAAGCTCAGGTTCCTTGCAATCTGTGTACTACTTCATCAGTTACTCACTGGAAAGGCTATGACCTGGAAGTGTCATTAGAGCCAGTCTCCAGATAAAAATTGATTTATTTCGGGGTAATAATGGCAGAATTCTTGTCTAAGAGTTTTCTACAAGATGCTATTCAGATGGCAGCATTAAAAAGGTAGCTAAAATATTCTCGCCAAATCTAGAAAAATCTGTAATTGTATTTCTAAATCTATTACACATAATTTTCAAACTTCAGGAATTAATTGGCCCTAGTGAACTAAAACAGATCACAGTGAGAATTATGCGAGGGAAATATAGAACAGCAGTGAACTAAGAAAGTGAGTCACATCACCATAGAATGACAGCAGTCTAAATACCGTATTCATAATAAATATCAATGCCTACCTGCATGGAAGTTGGTATACTTCCAGTGCCTCACCTAAACATAAACCTCATCCAAGGATCCACCCAAATGTCAACAGGACTTCTAAGAATCTAAGTGTGCTGGGGTCATTTATGCTCACAGATTAAATGTACCTATAACCACCACAGAATACCTACATGCAGTTATTCTAGCTATTCTAGTTATTCTAGCTATCGCTCTTCCATTCCCAAGTTAATTATCTCAAAATAGTCTTTATGCTCACCATTATTGTTCAGTGATTTAATTCCTTGTGTGAATGCTAATATTGATGTTATTAATTTTTTCCAGATGCTTTTTAAATCATATACTTTCTGATGGAGTAGTAGAAACATTTTACAAATGTAATTTGAAATTATACCATACATAAAAAAAATTAGATCAAGATATTGATATTATCTAAGTTATTTTGGAGCCTAGAAATAGCTCTCTAATGCACATAAGAATGTCCATCACACAAACACAACCATACTCACATTTTCACACACACACACACATACACACAATAAACATGACAGAAATAAATACCTCCAAGATACTGCTGGCTCCGGCATATCCAATAACCACAGGGTCAGTAGTTGCACTTAGACCATCTATCCAAATGAAATTCTTTACAAAAGGTATAGTGGCCCTAGAGCTTTTCTAGTTCATTTTAGATTTCTGACCTTCAGACTTGTTAGATAATAAGTTTGTGCTGTTTTGAGCCACTGTCTTTGTAGGATTTGTGGCGGGGGTGGGTGGTGGTGGTACTGGAGATTGAATCCAGATCCTTCTGCATGTAAGCAAGTGCTCTCCTGCTGGGATGCATCCTGAACCCTTGTATTTATTTTTAAAGCAAAAACAGGAAAATAATGCAGATTTTTTAAACAGTTTCATTTGTTTAAGAGGTACCCTCTGACAGATGTTAAAAAAAAAAAAGAAGTGTAAGACTAAACGAGGCTAATACCCCAACAAAAAAGACAGCAGTGTAGTATTGCCAGAGATGAAGCATACCAGGCATGCTGGATTTCTTTTCTTAAGATGTTCTTTAAGATGTTCTTGGAAGAGGTGACATTTAATTTAAGACATAAAAATGAGAAAGAGCCAGATGTTTAAAGACAGATTGGGGAGTTGTCCGAGAGCATCTTTCTTGTTATAGTGAGCATTATGGATAAATAAAGGCCCCGTGGAGGAAATAGCTTTTCAGGCTCAGATACTAAGAGAGCACCAGCATGGCAGGATGCTGGAAATTTGGTGGGGGAATATTAATTTTAATGAAGAAAAAACTGAATTAATTTCTTTGAAAATTTGATTGATCAATTATTTCAGACTAATTGGATAGATTTAATAAGATGGAATATATTTTTTAAAAAATCTTAGGGAGACAAGAATATATCTTTTGGCTTTTGACTACTGAAAAATGGGAGATTGTCAGTAGTGTACAATTTTTGCCTCATCCATGAGCTTCTGAATCAGAGCCCACACTTTAACAGGATTGCCAGGGCACTCATCTGCACATGAAAGTTTGAGAAGCACTGAGGATTTTGACTCAATTTGTCTGAGGTGGCTGAGCTGGAGAAATGTTATCCATAAACAGCACTCTACATGCTGTTCATGAAGAGGGAAAGTAGTTCCTTTATAAGAGGAAGAAAAGTAGCAAACCTGGTTCAAGTGCTGCTCAGATAAGCAAATTTATTATTAAATGCTGTTTATCTTTGAGGAATTAATAGCACTAGCATTTGCTCTCTTTGATATTCTCTTAATATTTAAGTGTTTGTTATTACCTGAGACAAAAGAAAAGGAAGAAACGGTTTTAGGACAGGGAAACAGGGCAAAATTTCATTTATTCATTCATTCATCACCTTTATTATAAAAATAACAGTACTGATAAGTAATAAAAAATAAAGTTTCTACTTATGATACAACACAATAAGAGAAAATTGTTTCATAGGAATTGTGGCATTTCATATCACAGACTTCCTGTGAGGTGAGTGTAATCAGGACTACAGCTTTATAAATAGGTAAGCCGGAAAATGATTCCATACCACATGCAGAGCAGTGGAACGTGTTTTACCCAGCAACCTTTTGTTTCGAAGTATACTTGAGGATTATTTTTTCTATTTCTTTTTATAAATATAAAAAAAAACTTTACCTATATGTAAAATTATGATGGTGCATTTCAATAGCACATTTATCATTTGCATGGTGCTTAGTTATGCATGGATAGTTCACTTATAGCTTGTGAACTCACTTAGGGCTCCACTTCAACTCATTTTCTCAATTTTTTTAATATCTTGGCCATTAGAGCAGATTTTCTGTAGATGAGCCTTGCATTTTAAAATTAGTTATTTTAAAGTAGTTGGAAAATGTACATATCAAGACAGAGGAAACATGCATAACATATTTTATTCTTATTTTCATGTGATTGACATACAATTATTAATTTCTCAGACAATTAGGAATATATAGGGAGATTGAAAAAATAATTTTAGCCATGACTTTGGAGAGAGAATTATTAGCGAGAAGTTATCTTATAAGGCTCTTTTCCTTTTTCAGTTGCACAGTTTTGAAGCACTAAGTGTATTTTTTAATGTAAATTTTTTATTTATATATGACAGAAGAATGCATTACAAGTCTTATTACATATATAATAGAGCACAATTTTTCATATCTCTAGTTGTATACATAGTATATCCACACCAATTTGTGTTGTCATACATGTACTTTGGATAGTAACGATCATCACCTTCCACCCATGCCCACTCCCTCCCCCTCCAACCCCTATGACCTATCTAGAGTTCTATTCCTCCCACACACCCGCTCCCTATCCCACTATGTGTCAGCCTTCTTATATCAAAGAAAACATTTGGCTTTTGGTTTTTTGGGGATTGTCTAACTTCACTTAGCATTAGATGGCCTACAATAGGTGAATTGATTAAAAAAAATGTGGCATATATACACAATGGAATATAACTCAGCAATAAAAGAAAATAAAATCAAGGCATTTGCAGGTAAATGGACTGAGTTAGAGAAGACAAAGTGTATTATTTGTTAAAGGACAGAGAAAGTGTATTATTTGTAAAAGGACAGAGAAAGCTGAAGTTTAGATATGATTGAGATTATATTCTTAAAATGCTCTCTACTTCTTGGGAAGTGGAGTCAGAGAGGTAGAGATGAGAGAGAGAGAAAAGGTAAATGTATCGAAAGATTGTATCATTTTATATTGAAATATTAGTTTATGGAGTTAAGAGTAAAAAAAAAAAAACAGATTGTCCCACTTAATCGAAGAAAGATTTTATAGAATTTATGGAACAGGGTGAAGTTTTCCTGTGTGTTTGTGGGGGGGGAGTCAGAGTAGCATATTTTATGGGAGAAAAACGGCCAGACAAACAAAATAAAACAAACAAGAAAAATAGTTAGAGAAGTAACAAGTACATGGGATTTTTCAAGTGAAATGCTATATTCAGTGTACTGTGCAATGTGACCCTTCCTGTAACCTTGAATAAAATTGCAAAAAGCAAATTATACTGGTTTTGATTAGATGCCTTTTAGAAGCCAGTGAAGGGGAAGAATTTTATCTCAGGGCCATCTGGGGCCAGAAAGACAGTCATCTATCTGGATTATCATCCATAAATTTGCTTGGATATTTTTTTCTGCCAAATGTAAAATATGGAGAGAAAAACAAATTGCATGCCCAGCTTTAATGTTTGAAGAATCTTCACAAGTGAGAATGTTTTAATTTATTTTAAATTGTTTCCTTTTATAATCTTATTCTAATATTAGTTTCTCAAAAATATCAAATTAATTGAAAATATTCTATGCATGTCTAATAGTACCAGTGATACCAATGACGATTGTCACGCAATATTTATTTAGAAAACCATTTATTTTGCACAAATCAGCAAAACATATCTAAATATTGATTAAAGTATGCAATGTGTTGCCTGTAAACATCTACCTACCTTCATTGTACATGGATATATACTCTTACAAGTTCTACCCCTCAAAGAATATTTCTTTCACAATAGCTGCATTTAAAACAATGTTTTCATGATAACACTATCAAGAATATTTGAAGGGCATTTAATGATTATATATATATCAGGCATAGTTCACACCTGTAATCCCAGGGGCTCAAGAGGCTGAGAGAGAAGGGTGGTGAGTTCAAAGCCAGCCTCAGCAATTTAACAAGGCCCTAAGCAATTCAGAGAGACCCTGTCTCTAAATCAAATATAAAAAGAGGCTGAGAATATGGTTCAGTGGTTAAGTGCCCTTGGGTTCAACCTATGGTGTCTGTGTGTGTGTGTATGTGTGTGTGTGTGTGTGTGTATAAAATATGCATATGTGTGCTTTAACAATAAACTCTGATATTAATATAGCAAGCTGTGAATATTTATGCTCTATTTATTATTAGGAAATGAAGACATGGAGTGATGCAATTAATGATAGAGGTAAAATTTAACAAATATTAAGGATGCTGTATTAATTTTTGTAGAGTTGTCATAAGAAATTAACATGAACTAGGTAGCTTAAAACAACAGAAATTTAATTTTGTGGTGCTTTGGTGGGCCAAAATTCTGAAGTCAAATTATTAACAGAAAATAACTCTTTCTTTCCCCTTCTTAGCTCCAGAAGGCTTGAGGTATTCCTTTAGGTGGTAGTTGAATCACTCCAGTTTCTGTATTCATCTACACATAAGCTTCTTCCCCATCTCTCATTGTGTTCTCAACCTTTCTAATTATGGTAGAAATTAATTAGATTAAAATGTCTTATCTAATTATGATTTAGCCCTAATCCACTATTATCTCATCTTAACTTGATTACATCTGCAAAGATCCAACTTCAAATAAGGTTACATTCATCAGTATCAGGGCATAGAATTTGAGCATAACTTTTTAGAATATTCAACCCATCACAAAGAGTCTCCACTGTCTCAGAATATAAAAAAAAAAGTATTAAAAATTTAACTGTTTACTCCAACTGATAATTTAAAAATTCCTTAGGAGACAGAACAAAATATTTTGTACACAGACAAGGATAAGCTGATTTGAGATCAAGGGGAATTCAAGGAAAGTTTCTAAGTTTATGTAGGGTATTACCTTCAGAAGTGTTCAGTGTCTCTGCAGTACCTTGGCTAATTCTGAACCAGTGTTTAGCTGTCCGTAGCACAATTGTTCAGTAATTGACTAGTACTGAGGAACAAAATGACCTTTGAAAATGCCAATTTCCGATCAAATTCTGAAGCAAAAGTCTTTAGTAAACTACAGATTCCTGTATTGGATCCTGCTGTTATTATAGTTCTCATTCTTTTACTCTGAAGGCCAAACTAGTATCAACTTCCAGTCAATACATAAGGATGGGTAAAATTTTTCTAGTTAAAATAGCATCACAAGTGAAAAACCTATAGGGTACTCAGAAAGACATAAATTAGAATAAAATAATAATATAAACATGAAGCATATTTTCTAGCAATTACTTTTGAATGTACTTTTTTATAAGGGTGAACAGTGAAAATAAATATTTGAATTATATGTTAAGAAATATATCATAAGGCTTTAATATGCTACCTATGAATGTCAGCATAATTATGTGAATAAAAATATTAAAAATGGTAATGATAAAATCATTCAATGCATCATTCTATATCATTTGGAGAATACATATTTTTATTAGAGCATTTTAGTTATACATAGTAGTTGAGTTCATCCTATAAATCATGCAGCATGGAAATCTACTTCAATTCACATTGTCTGCTTTTCCTTTTCTTACTCGCCCCCTAACCCGGTTCTTCCTGTACTCTGCTGGTCTTCCTTGGAGAACATATTTGAACATACATGGTATACACAACAATAATAAATAACTACAATATAATTTAAATAATAAAACATGAAAACATAATTCAATGTCATTTACTTATATTGAATATTTAGACTAGTAATGTTACTTTACTAGATGAAACCTAATAATTACAAAATGTTACACAAGAACACCACACTATATCAATTGCTCAACCATTCTATTTATCAACTTTTCCATGGGATATAGAGTTATATTTTAAATATTTAATTAATAGTCATGTGACTTTTAATATGGCACCTACTTAGGAAATCATTCTATACATATTTGATTGGATTCTGTAAGATAAACTTCAATCTCAATTTTCATTGGCATAAAGAGATGGACTTCTCAAAATTCATTTTTATTCCCCGTATAATATTTTTCTTTTAACTGATTCTGAATTTTTTCTTTGTATCTTATTACTTATTTTGTACAAATGACTTAATGACATATTTTCATGCACTTATTTTATCTTAGTTAGTATGTTAGATTTTACTTTTACTTTCCATTACTAATTATTTTTCTTTATTTCTGGAGGCACTATAATTTATAAATTAAGTAAAATATAAATAAACAAGCAAGAAAAAAGAGAATGGAAAGCTTAATGAATAATGAAGTCCTAATTAAATTTACAACACATTTTAAGAGTTAGAAATAACAATCCTAAAGTTTGTATGCAGCACACACACACACAAACAAACAAACAAACAAACAAAACCTTAAGAGCAATTATAATCTTAAGGAAAAAACATAAAGCAGGATTCATTACACTAATGGATTTCAAAATATAATGTACAGCTATAGTGATAAAAACTGCATGGTTTTTTCATAAAAGCAGACTTACTGACAAATGGCACAGGATATGAACCCAAGAAGTAAACATATACATATTTACTTTCATGGATTTCAACAAAGCTAGTAGGAACATACTTTGGAGAAAGGATAGGCTTTGTAATAAATGCTTCTTAACAAATTGGATATTCATATGAAGAACAAAAAAATAAGATGCCTAATATCTCACCAGTTAAAACAGCAAGTCAAAATGAGTTAAATATTTAAATATAAGACCATAAATTAAGAAACTACTTTATGAAAATGTAGGGCTAATGATTTAGGACTATAAAACAGGGAAAATTATTTTGGACAAGACTCCAGCAACAAAAGAAATGAAATCAAAATTAAATGAATGGGATTATATCAAAGTGAAAAATTTTATGCACAACAAATGAAACAACCATGAGAATGCAGATAACCTAAAGAAAGAAAGAAAATATTTACAACCAATGCATCTGACAAAGAATTACTGTCTATAATACTGAAATAAAACCAACAAGAGAATAGTAAAATTAAATGTTACTGTTAGGGTCTGTAAACAAGTCAAGATGGCGCCTGGCATTTTGCCAGAGGGAGTGGTTTGTGAAGTAACGGCAGCGAGCCATTAAGTGTGGAGATTCCTTATTGGTTGACTGCTGTATCTAGTTTATGTTAATTAAGATAAGCTGTGTGGAATGTATATATACCCCTCCTGTCCTACAATAAATGGCTTCCACTCCTGCTGTATCAATCTACACAAGTTGCTCCTCACCCCCCCGGTTATTTTGCCCAGCCAGCCGGGCTGCGGCATGTTACAAAATAAATTTTTAAAAAATCAGATTGAAAAAGGGGAAGAGATATAAATAGATGTATTTCAAAAGAAGACATACAAAGGCCTACAGATTTATGAAAAATTCTCAACATTACCATTCAGCATCAGGGAAATGCAAATTAAAACCACACACACACACACACACACACACACACAATCCCCTTTCTCCAACAAGAATGGCCACTTCCAAAAGGACAAAAAATAACAAGTAATGGTGAGGATATAGAAATAAAATAAAATAAAAGGAATCCTTATAGACTATTGGCAGGAATAAAAATTCAGAAAGTCATTTTTGTAGAAAATATTACTGAAGCTCCTCAAAAATTAAACATTGAACTTTATATGATCCAGCTATTCCACTTCTCGTGGGTACCTAAAACAAGGAAATTAGTGTGCTGAAGATTTGTCCACATGTCATGTTTATTGAAGCACTATTTATAATAGAAAGAAATGGGGACAACTGGAATGTCCATTAGCTGATGAATGGATAAACAGAATATGATACAGAATATGTAACAGAATAAATTTCAGTCATAAAAAGGTTTAAATTTTGTCATTTTGACAAGTATAAAACACAAGATCTTTATGTCAAGTGAAATAAACCAGACACTGAAAGACAAGAAATGTATCATTTCACTCACAAGTGGGTTCTAAAAATGCTCAACTCATAGAAGATGAGAATTGAATGGGAAATGTTGGCCAATGGGTACCAAGCTACAGATAGATAGTATTAAGAAGCTTTGGTGTGCTACTGTACCATAGGGTAACTATAGATTAAAATGGTGCATTGCCCATTTTAAAAAGACTAGAAGAAAGAACTTTGAAACTTTTCATAAAATAGAAGTGACAAATGTTTGAGGAAATAGATTTAAATTATACAATGCTTACTCTTACCACAATGTTACATGCACCTGTTAATATGTACAATTCTTATTGAACAGTTAAAATATGCTTACAAAAACTGTGATAAAAATCCTTAATTCTTATAAGAAAGAAAACTCATAATGTACTCTTAACTAAGTATCATTTTGATTTTCACAGATTGGCTGAATATTTATTTAAAATTTTTAAATAATTACAAATGGATTTTAAGGACAATCCTCAAAAATATATTTCAAATAATTTTCTGTAACTTTCTTTTAAACTATTACTTTGTAAATAACTGAATAGTAGTGACAAAATAATTAACCTATAAAACCGACTGAGGAGTAATTTAAAATCAACAGTCTATATGTCTAAGAAATTTAATCTGACCTTTTTCAACCAAAATTGAACTTGGATGTTGTGAAGGCCAAGAGCCTTCTATTCCACTATAAAAATAAATAAATAAAGAAGAAGAAGAAGAAGAAGAAGAAGAGAAGAAGAAAGAAACACCTTTTCATTCCACTATGTAAAGAGAATTTTGTAGGAATAACCTGTAGAAAATTAGGTCGAAGATTATAGCTGAGCACTTCTCAGTTGAAAGAGAAAGCATCCCCAAACAACAATAAAGTGACTACTAATTTATTGTATGCTTGGCTCTCCTTTAAGCACTTTGCATATTCGCATTCATTAATCCTTCCAACCAGCTGAAGAAGGGCCATTAATTTTCACTTTCCCTGTTTCTAACAGAAGGTACACTTAAGTAATATTAAATGCTGTATTTTACTGGGGAATATTTACCCCAATTTAGACATGTCTCAAGATTACAGCTTACGAATATTGATATTTTAGGCTTATTAAAGAATGCACAGACAAAATTTATTAAAATATATGTTCAAGTCCAGACAGTCTCCTCTTGTTCTCTCAAATGATGTGAAGTCTTAGTTCCATTATTTAGAAAGCAATAGGTGAACTGGTTTACACTATATTCATTGAAGACCATTTAAAGCTTAAATTTCAGACACTGACTAAAGAAATAAATAAAATTATTTAGGTGAGAAATAAAGACTAGTTCTGGGAAAACGACATTCTAATGTATACCTACCTGGGAAAAGGATCTGTCTTGAAAGATTTAAGTTTTAAAGGAAGTGGTTATCAGATCAAAGAAAATGTCCTCATTTATTCCTAAACCTCACTCATTTTGTAGGGAAAAGCTATTCACATTAATATTAGAAACACACTCAATTCAGTTTGCAATACATAAAAACATGTTCAATATATTTAACAATCTACACAATAGGATTTCTTAATATGTTCTTTTTGATATTCTACATTTTAATGGAAGTGTATTTTGCTCCTTTAACCAAAAGAGGATGAATTTGGAAGATTCATAAACACAAATTGCAACTATAAGCCTGCTATAAAAGATGAGTAGATTAGAAAAACAACAATACTTAATTAAAACTGTCCCAATTAATATTTCTCTTGTATTTTTTTCACACTGTGCTATGTATCATTTTTCTTCTTTCACTTCAATATTCTATTCCTAAATCTCTCATAATATTGTTTATTCATGATCATAGCAGTATCACTTTATTCAGATTATTTACTTCATTTTCTCTTTTTTCTTCTTCAAAAATGCTGGTGTTAGAATTTTAATTGTTTAGCCTTCACAATCTCTGTGCTTTTGTTGTTGAATTTTTTCCTTTTTCTAAGGCTTTGGGATGTAATATTAGGTTATTTATTTGGTGATTTTCTATTCTTTAAAGAATGAGCTCAATGCAGTGAACTTTCCTCTTGGAACAGCCTTCATAATGTCCCAGAGATTTTGATATGTTGTGTAGCTATTCTTGTTTACCTCTAAATATTTTTTTTAACCCTGATTTATTTTGTTATCCATCTTTCCTTCAATAGTGTATTATTTATTCTCTAGGTGTTAGAATAGCTTCTGTTTTATAAAATGTCTTTTTGTGTCCCTTGAAGACCACTTTATCTGAAATGAGGATAGAAACTTCTGCTTATTTATGAGATCCATATAAGTGATAGGATTTTTCACATCTTTTTACCTTCAGTAGGTGGAGGTCTTTATCTATGAGGTGGGTCTGCTGGCAACAGCATATTGTTGGGTTTTGTTTTTTAATCCAATTGGTGAGTCTATGGTTTTATTCATTAATGAGATTAGACCTAATTCACATTCAAAGTTATTACTGAGATATGATTTGTATTCCTAGTCATTTTTTGTATTTCTGGTTTTTCATTTAAATTAGTTTCTCCATTGATTGTCTATTCTTTATGTGAAGTTGTTCCATTTTCTGGTTTTCATTTTTATTTTCATTTCTTCTTCATAAAAAGTTTTGCCGAGAATGTTCTGTAGTGCAGGCTTTCTATTTGTGAATTCTTTTAACTTTTGCTTATTATGAAAGGTTTTTATTTCATCTTCAAATTTGAAGTTTAATTTTGCTGGGTACAGTATTCTTGGTTGACATCCATTTATGTTCAGAGCTTGGTATATATTATTCCTAGACCTCCTAGCTTTGAGCATCTGGCTTGAGAAATTAGCTGAGATATGTATTCATATCCCTCTAAACATAATCGGACCTTGTTCTCTGGGAGCCTATTCTGTACATTCAACATTTTGATAATAATGTGACTTGGTGTGGGTCTGTTGTAATTTTGTATATTTTGGGTCCTGTAAGCCTCCTGTATTTGATTTTCCATTTCATTCTTTAGGTTTGGGAAAATTTCTGATATTATTTCATTGAAAAGAATGGGCATTCTGTTGGTTTTATGTATCCTGATCAATCTTAATTTGGTCTTTTGAGGTTATCCCATAATTCTTGGAAGTTCTGTTCATGGTCACTTAACATCTGTTCTGGTCAACTTTATTTTCAAGATTATATAGTTTGTCTTCATTGCATGCAATTGCCTTCCAAGTGGTCTGTTCTGTTGGTCATGATTTCCATTGAAATTTTAATTTGGTTTATTGATTTCATTATTTTGAAGAATTTCTGCTTGATTTCTTTTCAGAATCTCTATCTCTTTATTGAAGTAATCTTTCCCCGCCCTGTAATTTCTCTCTGATGTCACTCCTTAAGTCATCCATTACTCTGTGGTTCAGTTTATGTATATTCTAAACTCCTTCTCTGACATTTCTTCCACTGTGGTATCAGTTGATTTTATTATTGAAACATCTTGATTTGTTTGAGATAATTTGATCCTTAGTTTTTCATGTTGTTTGTGTGTCTATCCAAGTAGCAGTATGGATCTGAGGCAGCGCAGTTTCTATACTGTAGACTTATCATGTCCCTGAGGGTTTACAGTATCTTGCAGTAAAGGGGGACACAAATTTGACAGCAATCAATGCAAACAATATACAGCCTTAAGTCAAATAGCTCCTGATAATTCATCCACAATTTTATCACAATATACAGAAATGAAATGTACAGTTATTGCCTACCATGAAATCAGTAAGTTTGCTAGAAGGTTTACAATTTTAAGTGCTGGACAAGGAGAGAACAGAAGTTATGTAGGGTGTGATGATTATGAGTTAGGAGGAGAGAAGACAGAAGTTCAAAAAATTAAAGAAACAGTGGAAGACAGAGCAATAGAGGTTGACTGTCAGGAAAAAAGAGAGAAAGAGAATCAAGGGAAATATATGTAAGAGAAAAAATATATATATAGAACATAGTAATAGTTTAAAAAGTTAAAGTAAAAATAAAAGAATATAAAACAAAACTGAAATATACTAATCAAGCTTCCAAGCCCTCAATAAACCAATATAAAAAATAATTGGTTTCAATGATAGAAATGTGAAGGGGGAGGGGGGGAAGAAAAAAAATCCGGATCAAAAGTTGAGAAATTGTCGCCACTGGAGATGGAAAGATTTTCAGCTTCCCTTCTTTGCAGCGTGGAGTGTGATGTTTGCTCCACACTTCCTCAGGGTGGGGTTGCTAGTGAAGCCAGATTTGAGGATAGGTAGTTAGTGTAGTTAGGTAAATCAGGTCTAATATCAAGTAAAAAAAAGTAAATGGAGGCCATTATAGAGAATGGAGTCCAGGAAACCAGAGCAGGACTGGGGAAATTGAAATGTTAATGTTCCCAAGGCCCAGAACTCATTCTAAGGAACTTTTAATGAAACAACTCCCAGCAAAAATGCTGAACCAAAGCTGCCCAAGGCCCTTCCTGCCCAGATTACTCCTTCAGCCCACCTATCTCCCACCTTCTGGGCTTTCCCACCTGCATTCTATCACTGCAAGACAAAGGGAAACAAAAGACATGAGTGTGGGGAAGCTGAAAGAAGACCTTAGCTATAAAATAGGGAAGACCTCGCCCTTCCATGGATTCCGCCTTTTGGGTCCACTTCTTCCTCCTGGGAGAAGTCCTTTCTGCTGTCCTTTAATAAAGCTTCCACTTCCCACTCTAAACTTGCCTCGCTGTGCTTCTCTGGTGTTATACTTCAGCATTCAGAGAAGCAAAGATGCCTCACCAGTAAACAGCAGTAACACTAGGGGGAGAGGGTTAATCCTGGAGGCGGGACTTCTGGATTTGAGGTTTAGTCTTAGATAGGCTCTGATTTATTTGCTGAATGCCATTTATACTGGAGATTTTAAATCAGCATACCTCTAGGGCCTGGAAATTGCTGGTCCATGCTGGAAGGTGGTACCCTGCCAATTCCCAGTTTGCTGCATTGTCTGCAGAACCCCTGATTCCTGGTCTCAGGTTCAGTCTCCAAATTCAATCTCTTCCAGCTCCCGCCCCCCCCATTTTTTGAATTTCCAGCCAGGTGCTTCTCTCCCAGCAGGTCTTACAAGCAGCCAGATTGAAGGAGGAGAGGGAAGCTGGGTGAGTTTCCACAACCAGCTGTTCCCCTGTGTACACCTCTCTCCATGCTTGCTGTCCTCCTGGTCACTTAGGCCCACCATCCTGATATGCAGCATGCGTTTGCCAGGCTTGTTTTGGGGCCAGAATTGGGTCTGCCAGAATTCGGCTCCCTCAGCTGGTTCAGCCCACACTCACTGCAGCTGCAAAAGGGTTTCTCCCTTTGTCTTCCGCACACCACTACTGAGGAAGATGCAGTTTCTTTCCTTACAAGGACGTTGTGCAGAAGAATGGACAGTGTCTTTGATCTCTAAACTCTCCATATCCAGACATGCATCAGTTTTCCACAAAAGGTGAGTTCCTTTGATTCCTTAATCACTTTGCTGCTTTTGCAGAGGGAAGGTTCTGGCCTGTGCCTCTGGCGGTTGGCTTGGCTATGACACTGGGAATTCCTTCCCTATTATATTCAATCACCTGAGGCCTGATCTCTTGTGAATGTCCAGTATTAAATCTTTGCAAATTTCCTCCTGATTTTCCTCCATTCACACACCTTGCAGAGAAGCTGCCTGTTGGCTTTTCTGGGTTTCATACCAAGGAGCATCCAGGGAAGCGATCTCTCTGTCCACCATCTTCTCTCTTACTTGCCTTCACAATTTTCTTGCCTACCTTTTTCCCCTTTGCTGTTTCAGGACATTTCTCATTTATGCTATGTGGGACATTGTTTTCACTCAAACTGTTGCTTTAGGATTCTTTGGACAACACAAAATTTGTAATTTTATAAATTTGGGGTATTTTGTAAATACCCAAACTTTGTGAAATATCTTACCCATTCAAAGCATGTTTATTTGACATGTAATTGTAGAAGGTGTGATAGACATTTATACCACAAATGTTGAAACTGCCCATCACAGTTTGTCTGATAATTTATAACTATATTTGTTTTTCTCCACTTGTTGACATGCCATCATTTCTCCAATACTGAATATTGTATGAGTTTTGAGAGTTATTTAACCCTGCATTCCTCTATTTAGTCACCTTTCAAAGGAAATAGTATTGTATCAATTTCATGTTTGTAGTAAGAGTTAACTGAGTAAATATAGGCACAATATTTATAATATTGTCTGTAAAAATAGTTATATGTTGTTATTCTTTATTATAACTATAATAAAAATAATATTATAATTGCTTATCCATGCTACTGATAAAAATTGCATAAAATTAATAAGACAAGGAATTATCGACTTCTCGACTCATGAAATGTAAATACCTACATAGAAAGTGATAGGGTCATTAAATATTTGATGAAGCTAAAATACTATTATGCTTTTAACAGTTTGGAAATGATAACAGAAGAAATATCTAAATAAAGCTATAGTACTTACTCCCATCTATACATGTTTAAAATAATAATGTTGTTATTGTTATTTTAATTAATTACCATTAGTTAATTTAAAATTCATAACCATAATCCTCAAATAGATACAAAGAATTGCACTGGGTTTTTCTTATTTAATGATCATATTCTGTAAAGAATATTCAGACTGATTCTTTTTATTTACGACTTGTCTTTTTTTTTCTTCTGTCCCAAATAACGTAGATGTAGATGTCCTTCCTTGTCAGAAGTATATAATCCATCTTTTCTATTTACCTCCATCTTTCCAATACACAACCTTATATTTTGCCTACATCCTCTCACAGTCCTTCAACCCTTTTGCCCTGGAAATAATTTTATTTCTTTTGCAGAGCATTGATGTCTTCTTTCAATCTGGAATCCATTGCAATATGCCATTCTGAAGATATCTCCTGCTACATCATCAGTTTATTTTGTGATACGATTATTCTCTTCACATAGAAATAAGTTCTAACATTTCGCTTCTTAAAAGACACATCTGAACAATCTTGTTTCAAAGTTGCTTAAATATATGATTTATTTAATCATAGTCCACAATATTGCATTACTGAAATATAACATTAATCCTGAACAGCCCCCAAGTTGTATTGAATTTTACACCAACCTCTCATATCCCTATTCTTATGCATTTGTGAATATAGCTTATTCTTATGCCATTCCTTCTTAGACAAGTATTGAGTAGTTTGTCTTAGTCTTCACATAATCTACCCAATATTCAGATAACCTACCCATTATTATCTTTCGATTACTCCATAGTATGTGCAATAGTCAAGATCAACAACTCCTCTGAGTATTTTATTTTCTCTTCTCATCTCATATGTTTTGATATATTTCTTGTAACAAAATAATTCCTGGTTTTATCCAATAATTTCTTGCATTTCTGTTTCTTAACATTTTGAAATGTTCCCTTATGCCCATATGTCTCTTACCCCTTTTGTAAGACAACTCCAAGATTATCATATGACTCAGTCCAAGAACAGTTTCTTTTTGTATTCTCTCCTTGATGATCTCATTCTAATGACTACCTTGCAGTTGTTCTTACATCCCATATTTTTCTCTGATCTCCAGTTAACAAAATGTCAAGTCTATATCATATGTCATTTGCATTTTCATAAATATAAACTAACAAGACATACTTAATAAAATTTTCATTCATTCTCCCCTAAACTTAAGCATACCTCCTTTTGCTTGCATTTCATGATAAGGGAACATCCTTTAGCAACTTAGACAGACAACAACCACCAACAAAGTGAGTAATTTTCCATATCTTTTCTTTCCATCACTACAATATATGATCTCTTGGCCAATCTGCTCTGTTTGTGTATATTTGTCACAAAGAATTTATAGTTTTTATTCTAATATTATGATAAAGTTCTCTTTTAAAAACTCTTTTCTTCATAATTTTATTTTACTTCAAAATAAATGTATAAAATTTAATATTTATAATCATATATATTTATATTTATTAGTTTGACAGTTATTTTCTAAATAAAACTAATAATTAAAATAAAATTTTATCATATTGTATACCATCTTAACTACAGATTTTAAGACACATATTTTACAGATAGTAGAATGTTGTATTGTCAAGGCAAATAACTTTACTTTCTTATTACTGTTCCCTAAAATAAAGATAAAAGCATTTATATTACAGGATTATTCTGTATATTTAATGAAAGGGTGTAGTTAAAAGATTTAGTAAAATATTTACGCAATAAAATTCACCTGTAGGTATTTATTTCAATCATACTCTTCATTAGATGTTTGAAAAATCTAGTAAGATCATTTTTATCTAAAATATTATTACTCTTCATTATTATGATGGTGGTATAAATATTTGAATAGGTGATTATGAAAACTCTATTACATTTTAC
Source organism: Marmota marmota marmota (assembly GCF_001458135.2). NCBI lineage: Eukaryota > Metazoa > Chordata > Mammalia > Rodentia > Sciuridae > Marmota > Marmota marmota. The sequence continues at coordinate 10,920,033 of NW_025999961.1, forward strand.
ATTAGTCTATAAAATTATTTAGTATCCCCAAAAGTCAAATCATTTCTAATTTTAGATAAGAAATAATCATTCTCAAATGTACAATGGCAATAGACGATGCAGAGAAGGTTTGATTAGTTTACTGATTTTACGTTCCTGGTTTTGTTTTGCTTGGTTTTCATGGTTTATGGTTGAAAAATGACAAAGGTCATCAGAAAAGGGACAGGATAAAAACTCATTATTGTAAAATGATGGCCAGTTAAGCGGAATCTCTAAAGACATACTTTGAAGTTCCTTGGTATTAAAAACAGAAAGAAAAAGGAGGTAAGATGTTAGAAAGGAATTTTAGAGAGATTTTAGCATTGTTATTGTTTCTAACACATGAAATGTTTGTCTAATGTTGAGGTTATACCTGAGAGTCATCAAACAAGCCTTATATTTTATAAGCTTTGGATTGGGATGATATGTAACATTTTGACATAGAGTTGGAATTTCACTTCATCAAAATAAAAAGTATTCTGTCATATAGATGGAATTTTGTTTCTCAGAACATATTAGAAAACTTCTTTATTGTGTATTTTATTTCCCTTCTTATAAAGATATATACATCATTAATTTTTTGTTTGGAGATATTCATTGAAATAAATTCATTGAAATATGTGCCAAATACATTACAGATAAGGATGTAATATCATATATTTAATATCTGATAAAATATTTCATATCTATAATGAATTAAATAATATTTCACCATTATAATTTGGGGAGTGAAGCTATTTAAATACAATAATTAAGAGTTCTTATGTTGTTTTTTAATTACTAAGGTAGCTTATTTTTTAAAGTTAGACCTGCCCATCAACAGATGAATGGACAAAGAAATCATGATATATGTACACCATGGTCTATTACTTGGTCATGAAGAAGAATGACACTATGACATTTGCCAGTAAGTGGATGGATCTGGAAAACATCACTCTAAGCAAAATAATCCAATCCCAAAAAACCAAAGGTCACTGATATGTGGAAGTTAAGCCACAATGAAGTAGTGGAAGAGGACAAAGATAATGTCTGGAGATAGTCAAGATTAGGAAAGGAGGAAGGAGAGGAACAGGCAAACAGTAGAATAAATCTAAGACAATTTTCCTACAAGTGAACATCAACTCTGTGCCTACACACAAAATGAAGTCCTAATTAGAATAAGATATATCCTATGCTTATATAATGTTATCAAAATGGATTCTACTATCATATATAACTAAGGAAGAACCAATAAAATAAAATTTTAAAAAGTTGAATTTGTATGAAGTAGAATATTTTCAATAATTATGTGTAAGATCTAAGGTTTACCCACCAAAAATATTTCAATGATAAGCTATGTGCATGTTTCTTTCACAAATAAACAAGAGCTTAAAATTATCTAATTATCTGTCATGACAAATCACTAAAAGATATACTACCTAGTAGATATAAGTTGGACATCTATTGATTGGATATCTTCCTTCTGCTTTCATAATCATATTTGCATAATTACAGTTTTATAGAAAAATTAGATTCTATGTAAATCAATCATACATCCTTTAATTAAATTTCCCTAAAGATAGCACCTTTTAGCAATGGCATATTTGTTCAAATTAAAAAATGAAATTTAGTATGATACCATTAAGTAATTCTGTAACATTATATGGATTTCAAGAATTTTTCTACTACTTTAAATTATCTTTTCTAAACTTAATCCAGACTATCATGTTGTATTTAGTTACACATATGATGTTTATATTTATATAAAAAGGTGTATATCTATGTCATCTATATCAATTTCTATATAAAATCACCTAAAATAAAGTTTAATTTTAGTTCCAAGAAATATGTATTTTTCTTTTAATGTACCAAATATACAGGTGTATAACATTTCTCAGTACAATCATCTTAGGGCCTTAATTAAGAACTATGGGAACTGGGGCTAGGTTTGTGGCTCAGTGGTAAAGGGCTTGCCTAGCATGCATGAGGTACTGGGTTTGATCCTCAGCACCACATAAAAACAAAATAAAGATGTTGTGCCCACTTAAAACTAAAAGTAAATAAATATTAAAAGAAAGAACTCTGAGACCCATAGTGATGGCTTTACTTGTATTTCTGATATTGATAATGTATTATTTTCCTATGGCTGCTCTAACATAGTACCACAAATTTAGTGGCTTAAAAACAACATCAATTTATTCTTTTCTTGTTGTAGAAACCATATGTTTTAAATCTTTTTCTCTGGGAAAAAATTTGTACTTATGCGGTCCAGACTTGGCTACCTCTGTAGACTCTAAGGATAAATTTCAGACCTTCCTTAATTCAATTTCTGACGACTACACACATGCCTTAGTCGAGTTTTGTAGCACTCCCGTGTCTGCCCTCCTGGATACATTTGTCTTCTCCTTTCTGTCAATTCTCCCTTCCGTAATTATACAAATAGTGGTATTAGGGCCACTTCTAATCCAGAATTAGGACACTTCTAATCCATAATTTTCCCTCATCTCTTGACTCTTACCTCAATAACACAGACAAATATCTTGTTTTCATATAAAAGTCCCAGGGATTAGGATGTCATCAAATTTTGCAAGGTAACTTTTCAGCCTACCAAGATAATTTTTTCATATCACATTTTTTCTGGGTTGATTAATTAGAGGTATAGCAAATTCATTGATTTTCTACAACAGTTCAATTTTGGATTTATTGATTTTTGTGCTATCATAATTATTTTTCCTTCCACTTGCTTGAGTTTTATTTACTTTCTGTTCTCAGGTGAAAGCAAAGAATATTTTACTTTCAATCTTTCTTTATAACATATTAATATTTAGTGCTATTAAGTTTTACACCAGGAGCTGTATTAGTTTCAGACCACATATTTTGATGTTTTATTTTTATTGAGTGTGTGTGATAGGCTATGTGCAAGTTTTACATTTCTCTTGATACTTTCTCTTAAATTTTGGTGTTTTAAAAATGTTTTAAACTTGTCTGCATTTAGTAATTTCCAGATATCCTTTGCCTATTGATTTCATTTTTTTTTTTTTTTTTAGTTTGAAAGTGTATTTCATGGGATTTTAATTGTTGTATTTGTATTACAATTTACTTGGTGGTTGCAGATATGATCTATCTTGGTGAATGGTCAATGTCCACTTGAGAGGAGTAATCTAAAGTAGCAATGGAATCTAGCTGGATTTTTAGACCATATAATTTATTGTTTATTTTGTATTGTCTTCCATTTAGTAAATGGAAATCTTCCATTTACTAAGATAATAGAAAAGCCTTCAACTCATAGTTATAATGTGTCTACTACTTTGTTCTGAGCTAGCATTTTGATCTCATATATTTTAGGGACTGGCTTTTAGCCACATAAACACTTAGGGTTGGTATAACTTCTCAGAAAAATTCTCTCTTTACAACCATCTAATAACACTATTATCCCTTATACTTTTTATTTTCAAAACCTATTTACTCTGAAATTAATCAATCTAGTTTAGCTTAATTTTGCATTAATCTAGCTAATTTGAGGTTAGTCTTCAGTTTTATATTTTATAAATATATAATATAATATAATTAAATAATAATAAAATAAAATAATATTAAAATAATATATACCCTTGTATATATTTCTATTTAAATTGGAATTTTGCACATAGAATATAGTTTAGTTCAAAATTGCTTGTGATCAACTTATTATTTCTCTCTTAATAATGTTGTTTAACCATTCACATTTAAACCCATTATGGATAAAGTTTTGTTAATCTAACATCTTTCTGAAAGTATTTATTCTCTGGTTCCTAGACTTTTTTCACACTTGCTTAGCCTTCTCTTGTTTTATTTTACTATATTATCACTTTCATGTCTATTTTATATTGATTTTTTATTGCTTTTTACTTATTTATCAGCAGTATGCTTACAGTTTATAATACGCTTTTGTGAGTAATTGAAGACTACAAGTTTACTTCCCATATCCAAAATATAAACTTATATTCCCAGCATTTTTAGCTCATTTCATATTCCATTTCTGTTATGCATTTTAAATTTACATTGAATTTATGATTACATTTTGTTATGTCTACACAAGTACCTATTCATAGTGTTTCCATTTTGACTTTTTTAAAGAGTCCACAACTCATAACTTTACTTTTTGTCAGAATATAATATATCTAATTTTCTGAGTATATAATTTTTTTTTCTGCTTGAAAAACTTCCTTTGACATTTTTATAGTATAGTTTTACAGGCTATTAATTCCTTTATACTATTTATTTCAAAAAATTATTGTATCTCCTATAACTTCAAAGTATACTTTCATTGCTTCTAATTTTGTTGTTGGCATTTTTGTTTTTTTCACTTTAAAATTTCACTCCAGCCAGGAGAGGTCGTGTATGCCTGTAATCCCAGTGGTTCCAGAGTCTGAGGCAAGAGGATTGTGAGTTCCAGACCAACCTTATTGAATGCGAGGCACTAAGCAACTCAGTGAGACCCAATCTCTAAATAAAATACAAAATAGGCCTCAGAATGTGGCTCAGTGATTGAGCGCCTCTGAGTTCAATCCCCAATGCCAAAAAATAAAATAAAATAAAAATAAATTCACTCCATTTTCTACTTGCTGGCATCATTTTTGAGATGTCTGCTGTACAGTTCTTTCTTAAATTTAAAATGTCTCTTTTTAATGTTGTCATAAATGTGTCATGATCATTCCTCTTCAGCTGTTTGATTTTAATATTCTTAGTTGTGTGTGTGTGTGTGTGTGCACATTTTCTTTTTGGGTAATTTAATCATGTTTTCTTCAAGATTTCCTTAATGTATGAGCCTACTAATGAGCCAATACAAAAGTACCTTCATCACTATGCATAGTTTTAATTTCTATTTTTCTATTTGATTTTTAATAGCATATATTTTGCTACTCAAATGATCTGTTCTTGCTTTTTGCCTACTTTTCCTCTGAAAGATGTCATTATATTAAGCATAGTTATTTTACATATAGTGTGTGTTCTGTATTCATGTCATATTGTGTTGATTCTCACGATTGTGTTTATTTTGCTATATTTTAATATGCCTCACATTTTGTTGTTGATATCAATATATGTCATATAGGAAATTTTATGCTTATTCTAAACACTATTCTTTTTTTTTTTTCTTTTGGTAACAGGGATTGAACCCAGGGGCACTTAAACATTGAGGCACATCTCCTGCCCATTGTTTACATTTTGTTTAAAGAGAGGGTCTTGCTAAGTTACTTAGGGCCTCACTAATTTGCTAAGGCTGGCTTTAAACTTACAGTCCTCCTGCCTCTGCCTCCCAAGATGCTGGTGTTATAGGCAAACAACACCACACCCAAGCCAATCACTATTTATACAAGTACTTTTATTTTTTAAATTTTAAACATAACATAAATTTCTTGTGACTTTTTGTTTTACATATGTAATATTCTTTTAGCTATCTTATTATTAGGTTATTTAGCTTTGCATTATAACTAAAGACAATTTTATTTTTGCCATTCATTGACCCTTCCTTTACTGGAAGAAAATATTGACATTTCATTTGTGCTTGGAAAGAATGCCTGTTTTCCAGGCTAAACTTATAAATATCATCTTTTCCTTTAATTAAAAAAGAAAGTTTATAACATTATAAATGTTAATTATAAATTATGGGTCATATCAAACTTTATTTATTTAGCAAATATGTGTCAATATTTTTAATACTTTACACATGCTCATTTTGAAAATACCAATCTTATTTTAAAACTACCACTTTAGGAGAACAGTAGATTAGAATAAGGGGATTGAGGTGCAGGGATAATTGATGGAAGACAGGAGGAACTGCAGAATGAAACTGAAAAAAAATAAGCTTTGTGCATGTTTGACTATGTTATAATAATTTCCACACTTATGTATAACTACAGTGCACCAATTAAAAAATAATAAATAAGTAAATAAATAGAGGACCAGTAGAGCAGAAGAGAGGGCTCAGAGGGAACAAACAGGGAAGAGAAAAGGGAAATACTAGGGATTAACATGGATTAAATCATGCTATATGCTTTTATGAATATATCAAAATGAATCCCACCATTCTGTATATCTATAGTGTACTAAAAAAATTTAAAAACCCTGCCATTTTAGGAAAATAAATATGAAAAGATGTAAATTTTCTTTAATGGGTAATTCATATAGCTGCTAACTAAAAACATCTTTCTGAATCATTGTTGTATGTATGTGAGTGTTTATGCAAATACGTCTGTATCTGTGGAGACTCCTGTGTTTATCCTCACAATATTATGGCTAAGGAGTTCTGGACATGAAATTGGTATATCACTGTAAATATTATTTCATTTTATTCAGAGAAATCCAGGAACTACACTATTCAAAATGCCTTTCTAGATTGATTTTTGCCATGATTAATTTTATAAATATAGGACTTAGGATGGGTCGTATACATAAACAGAATCACTTACAGTAGCTCCTTAACTTGCAATGTAGAATTTGAAACCGCTGAAGATTTTTTTTAGGTTAGGATACATTAACATATTTAAATAAGAATAAGAAAATTATTGTAATTCACTTGTTCTTAATGAATTATTACAGTATTTTCCATTGTTGAAAATTACCTTTTCAGTTATTTTTTTTTCTTTTGGTTTTGCAGATGCATATCCATTAACACCATTAGCCTTCCTATCCTAAATCTTAACTTCCTGATCCCATCTTAATCCAATCTTCCTTTGTACTTCTCTCTGTGATCAGATAACATAAATGGATTTCTTCAGAAAGCCTTTGCATTTTATGATATCTTGTTTTCAAAGATTACAGTAATGAAAGGATGAAATGAAAAAACAAAATCTGTATGAAAAAAATGTATCAGTCTCCTTTTTAGTTCAGGATGAATGTAGCAGTGAGACTGCAAAGCAGTCAGTTATCAAAGTTATCAGTATCTATGCAGCAGCAGCAGCATCTTCTGGACAAAATGAAAAACTGTGAGATAACACCAATGGGACTGTGATTAGTGGGAAAATGGTAGTTGCTAACAAAATCTGTTCTTTTCAGATCATTATTTGAAATGTAAATAAGAAAATGGAAACTGTACAGCTACATTAAACACTTAGTGTACATTTAAGATAATCTCTCATTTAAATATAGGACTCTGAATATGGCATTTCTCATTTCTAAAGGGGCATTACCCCAGATAATTATGAGATATTATTAGATTCTTCTATCAAAGATAATAATGTGTACTTTTATTTAACAATAAGATTGTGACAACTATACCATATTTGTTAGTCAGATTTCCATTGCTATAACAAAATACCTGAGACAAATAAACTTAAAGGTGAAAAGATTTATTTTCCTCATGGTCGCAGTGGTATCAATACACAGTCACTTTGCTTCATCACTATGGTGCTATGCCAAGCAGATCATCATGGCAGAGATGTACAGTGGAACAGAACTACTTACCTAAGAGCAGCTGAAAGAAGACAGAACTTGTTTTTAAAACATGCCTTCTGTAAAACCCATTAAACTACGAATCTATAAGTATATTTATCCTCTGATGAAGGCAGAGTCCTCATGATCCCATCATCTCCCAAAGTCTCAATCTCTGAATATTGCTGCATTGGAGATACCTCCCTGCAACACCTGAGGTTTAGGGGGACATTAACCACTCAAGTCAAAACATTCTGATTCTGGTCCACATAGACTTATATGAGTCTCATGATGAAAAATGTTTCTCCCATCTCCAAGAGTTCAAACATTCTTTTAAGTTCAGCATTGTCCAAAAGTCCAAGTCCAATGTGTCCTCTGAGACTTAAGGCAAGCTCTTAGCTTTAAGTCCTCAAAAATCAAAAAAGAAAGCTATGAGCTTTCAAGATAAAGTGGCACAGAATAAAAATTACCTTTCCAAAAAGAAGGATCAGGAAAATAACAAGGAGGAATCACACCAAAGCAGGACCACAACACAGCAGGGCAAATGTTAAATCCTTTAGCACTCAGGATTTAGTGTCTGGCATTCAGGTCATACAATGGTGTTGTCTGACCTCCAAAAGACTTGGGAAAACCTCTTCCCTCTGTCCTGGCTTGCTGCAGTCTATATGACCTCCCTTCTCAGCTGTGGCTTCCCTTGACAGCTGTGTTCTTGGCATTTTTAACTTCCTGTGGTCTCCCTACAGCTTCAGCTTCATTCCCATAGCTTCACAGCTCTCCTTCTCATGTGCTGCTTGCAAGGAATCTAGACGTATCTCACACATCCTTCCAGGTTTTCCTTTGAAATTTTGCTGGAATTCTCCATATCCACACAGTTTTTGCATTCTGCATATCTGCAGAGCCAGCATCACATAGATGATGCTGAGGTCTGCTGTCAGTGGGAGCAGTAGTCCTGCCTCCTTGGACTGTGGCCGTGACAGCCTCTAAGTGCCTGGATGGATGAACATGGGGGCAAAAATTCCCTGAGAGAGAACTGCATATGTGATCCTCTGGGAGCAAAGCACCCCAGCTCTCTTCTCAAACAAGAGTTTACATTCTTGGACACCTGAGTCTTTGCATGGTGGGGTCTTGCTGACTCCTCAGATAACCTTGGGGCACTTTTTCTACGGTTCTGATGTCAAGTGTTTGGCTTCTTTTGATGGCACTAACACTTTAGCAGCCACATGACCCTTGGCTATAGCTTTACATGTGCTTCTTTTCTTGTCAAACTACAAAGTTTTCATATTTTTCTTTTCTGTTTTTTTGCATCCAGTTCACTCTGTAAGTCTAATTAAAACCAGACGGCAATGCCCATTGGCACTACATAAATGTTGCATACCTTGAAATTTCCTCCATCAGATTAACTAATCAATCACCTTAAAACCTAGCTTCACACAAAGTCTCACAAAATGAACAAAGTTCAGACGAGTTCTTTGTCCATATGTGACGTTAATGTTCCTCTTGTGCAGTTCCCTAGAATCTGTATTTCAATCTGAAACCTCAGGAACTTGACCTTCACTCTCTATATTCCTTTCAGCATTCAGTTTTTGTGATCCTCATTTAGACTGCCCATCGTGCTCTATTTATCATGTCCTAAGTTGCCCACCCTGTTACAGGGAGTCACTTGTCCACACTATTACAAATTTCTGCTGCAAATCAATGTCAAAGTCTCCTCAACCAGATTATCAGATTAACACCAATGATTCCACATTTGTAATAGATTTCAGTGTCAGTCAGCTTTCTATTTGTGGTAAAATATCTGAGATATATCTACCTAAAGAAGAAAAGTATTTTGGCTCATGGTTTCAAATGCTTCTCTTCATAGTTGCTGACCCTAGGAGTATGAGTCTGTTGCAAGAAGGAACACCATAGCAGAAGGTGAGGGGCAGAACGAAACTTCTCACGTCATGGCACTAGGGAGCAACAAGAGAGCTTGATTCTATAACAGAGACTAGCCAGAAAAGCCCATTAGTTTTTACCCATAAATATTTCATCAATTGATGAGGTCAGAACCCTCATAATCCAATCTTCTTCGAGGCTCCACTTCTGAACACTGCTGCATTAGGACAAAGCCTTCAATACCTGATATTTGGGGGACTTTTAATACCCAAATAGTGCTAATCAGCTTTTCAAAGCTATCAACAAAATACCTGACAAGAATATCTTGGAGGATGAAAGATTAATTTTGGCTCACGGTTTCAGAGGAATTAGTCTATTTTGACTGGTTTTGAGGCAGAAACATCAGAGTAATAGGGTGTGTTGGGAAATCTACTCAGCTCATGGAAACAAAACAGAGAGAGAGAGAGAGGAGAGGCAAGAAGTGGCCAGGGACAGATAATGGTCCCCAAGGTCATTCCACTTGTGACCTTCTTCCTTTTAGCCGTAATCCAACTGTCTACTCTTATCACACAGTAGTACATTCAAATTATTATACTACTAAATGAATTAATCCACTGATGAGGTTACAGCCCTTATGTCTTAATCATTTTCTAAAAGTACCACCTCTAAACCTTGTTGTATTGTGTACCATGCCTCCAACACACAAACATATCATAACGCAAACCATAATGCCATCTCTTTTAGTTAGTATTCTATCTTGGTAAACAACTTTGTGAATTAACACTGACAAAGACCAGATACAATGAAACATTTTTACTTTGATATAGTTGGGATATTGAAGCTCCTTTAAATATCCATGGGTTGAAAACCTTTTTTCCCACCAGGTCACACCATTGAGTGGTGGTGAAACAGGAAGTGAGACCTAGAGGAAGAAAGGAAGCCATTGATGGTACAACCTAGAAGGCAATATTTGAACGATGGTCCTTCCTCTTTCTGTGCTTTGGCCACCATGAAATGAGAAATTTCTCCAGAAACTATGTACTGCCTCCCTATAGGATGAAAAGCCGCAAAGCAAACAGAACAAAGACTGAAACATCTGGAACTATGAACCAAAATATGCCTGTCCTCTTTGTAAGATTTTTACCTTTGGATTTTTTTTCCCCACAGTGATGAAAAGCTGACTACCATGAGAGTTAAATGTGTTTATTTGGATGCAATGATATGGTATTTGTTTTGGTGAATTATTTTCTTCAAAATGTTATAACCAAATTGAAATATGCAACAAATTTAACCCCCATTCTTTGGCTTTGTGTATATAAATAAAAACCTTGTTTTCATCACTAAAGTTATTGGTAGATTTCTGTATAAATAGAGTTGTGCAGGAGGAGAAAAGAAATCAATAATTATATCTGAATGAGTTTCTTTTTATGAAAGTGAAAATACTATAGGACTATACTTTGGAATTATTATAAAAAGGTCAGCTAATTTAAGCCAATGTAGCCCATAGTAGGACACATTAAACACACATGCTTTACTAATCCCAGAATCATGCATTAATTGAAGATAATTTTATATTTTATGTGTAACAATGTGAGGAGTCTTCTTAAGTCCTGCTTTCTTTAGCCAAATACGTTTTATCTTTATTTATTCAAAATAAAACTGAGTGTTGTATTCTGAACATTTACTAACTTATTTGGGAAGAACAAAAACTAATATTAATGTTCAATGTAAATAGTCTCTGATTAAAAAAGAAAAGATTTGAATTCAGCAAATAGTAATTGAATAACTTGTCCTCATAAATTGATAAAAAAATGTACAAGCTGGGTATGGTTTTGCACACCTGTAACCCCAGTGGCTCAGGAGGCTGAGGCAGGAGGATCATGTGTTCAAAGCCAGCCTCAGCAAAAGCAAGTTGCTAAGCAACTCAGTGAGACCCTATCTCTAAATAAAATATAAAATAGGTCTGGGAATGTATTTCAGTGGTTGAGTGTCCCTGAGTTCAATCTCAGGTATCCCCCACCCCTCAAAAATGTACTAAACATTAGATAACTTAATTATTAATTATTTTCTGCCTGGAGCCCCACAGCAAATAGTCTACTCATCTTTTGGAAAGTTTATATTCATCTCTACTATTCAAAGTTTTTCTTCTATGGGCTTTTATTACTTTTTTTTTTCTGGAAGGTGACCACCTCAAAATATGTGTTCTCTATAAAGACTAAGCTCCAGAAAGACTAATTCCAGAAATTCTCATGCAAGTTGCCAAAAGAATGATTTAGTAAACATGTGATTACATAAATTAATTTCTAGCTCCCACATACACACATGCACAGACACACATACAATCATTTTTTTTTTTTTTTTTGGTTTAGTGCTTCAAAGAATATTTTTATGTAGAGGCCTTAGAAATTAGTTTTTTGAAAAGAGATAAATTTCTAGGTGCTTATATATTAAATATTGCCAAGATCCACATGTGAAGGATTAGATTATTTCTGGACCAAAACCTAAAATGTACTAAATTAAATTTTAAATATTATTTACACAGTCCATATGAAAATTCATATATTTAACTTTTCTTCATATAATTTACCTTATAATTTATTTTATTTTAGTATTTTAAATCAGTATTTTCTGATGATACACCCTAGATGGTACACCTATTAGCTGGTATAGAAGTAAGATTAGAATTTTTTTCTTTATATACCTCTGGTATATAAAGCTCATATTGTGCTAATATTTAATATATATATATATATATATATATATATATATATACCTGAAAAATATTTGTGATGTGATGTTTTTATCAGACATTCTCTGTATGACATAAGAATTTTTGGGTTTTCACAGAATGACTTTCCATATATGAATTTACAGAAGGGATAGTCATATGATAGTGGGCACATATTTTACCAATTATTTCATCTACTTCCTGAAGTCTTTTTTGTTTAGATTGACATGTGTGCAAATTATTATAGAATGCATATCTTTAGATAAATTATCTGTATCTAATGTGAGTTTGAATTGGTAGATCTATCCTTTCTCCATTGTAAATTGACACCATTTTTCTTTCTTTAGAACCACTCACTTCAATGAGCATCAAGGAAGAGGTCCAAAAGTATAGCTTTGAGAAATTTCATTTAAGTAATACTTTTACATTCCCTAACCCTCTTCCTCTGAAAATGCAAAAATAGACTTTTGGCTGAGACATACTGAGGGAATATGGGGCCATGCTGGTATGCAGACAAATATTAGAATAGATCTGGCACAACTGCTTGATGGAATCCTGTTGAAAGGATCACAAATCTTAGAAGCTTTTAAAATGTCTGAGTATTCCATGAAAGTGAAATGTTTTCTCCTGCAACCATAAAGGAATCTTATGGGAGCTGATGGTAACATAATTAGATATTTGGGGGAACTGCTTTTGTCTACATAAAATACTCCTTAAAATTGAAATTTTTGTGACCCTATTATAAAATATATCTTAATCAGGTAAAAATCTATATTTCTCTTCTTCAGGATCCCCTCACAATTTCTGCAGGGAGGTAACAGGACTGTATAATAAAAGATTAATTTATTGTGGGTATATATGCCTTTGAGCAAACAAATTATGATTTTTGTCTTTTTTATATTACTATTATCTATTACATTGAATGATTTTATATTCTAAAAATTTTACCTTCTTTGATCATATTATATAATTATTTTTATACTGTGATGAACATGGCTTAGTAGTTGGATGTTACAAATTTTTGTTTGTATTGATAAGGGACATGTATCTCTAATAAACAATTTTTTTTGAAATTTTTTTTCAATTCTGAATTTTCCATTTCTCTAATCTCAGTACTGATGGTTCTTTTAATTTTACTACCATGAATTTTTCCTTTTTGACAGTCTTTTTCTGTTTTTCAATTGCCTTCATCCCCATGCCCCTATACTACAGATTGTACCCAGGGTTACTCCACCACTAAGATACATCCTCATCTCTTTTATTTGGAGATAGGTTCTCATTAAGTTGCTGAGGCTGGCCTAGAACGTGTGATCCTCCTGCATCCTCCTGAGTAATTGGGATTACTGACATGCACCACCATGCCCAGCCTCATTGATCTTCTTAATAGGAAATTTGGTTTCATTTATATTTTGTATTGACTTCCTAATCATGATTCCATTTATTAGTTTTCTAATTCTTATCCATTCTTGTCTTTTCCTTGTACTTTGGGTTTAGTTTTTAGAGGCAATTAGAAATATTAGTTTCCTAAGATGCAGTGTTATACTTACTGAATTTGTTTCATTTATGTTTTGTAAAGGTATTAACTACTGTAAGTTTCCATTTAAGCATTGATTAGGTTTTATCTCATAAATTTTGCTATTTGGATCTTTATATTCATCTCAAAAACTATATTGTAATCTACAGTGGGAATTTTCCCCTGAATCACTGAGAGTTAATGTGCTTCTTAATTATCAAATATTTTAAAATTTCTTGTTATTTTTTGCTATTGGATTTTAATTAAAATATTCAATGGCTTCAATTTTTTTCAATTTTTTTTAAGTTAAATCATGTTTTATGTCACACTCTAGAAAATACTCTGTAGACTTGCAAAGATTCTGTGTTCTGCTGTCATTGTGAGGAACATTATACAGATATCTATTAAATCTATTTATTTTATTTTATTGTACTATAGTGGATCAAACAATGACTTAATTTCTCCTTCACTTTTTTTTTGAGAGAGAGAGAGAAATTTTTAATATTTATTTTTTAGTTTTCGGCAGACACACATCTTAGTTTGTATGTGGTGCTGAGGATCAAACCCGGGCTGCATGCATGCCAGGCGACCACACTACCNGCCCAGGTTCGATCCTCAGCACCATATACAAACAAAGATGTTGTGTCTGCCGAAAACTAAAAAAAATAAATATTAAAATTCTCTCTCTCTCTCTCTCTCTCTCTCTCTCTTTAAAAAAAAATAATTATAAGATTGTACTATTTCAACTTGGATGAAAACCCTTTTAAACATTTTAGGAATGTACAAATTCCTAGAAAACCCAGGAAGGCAGGTGAAAACCAGCATTTTCCAGCAAGTTTCCACTACAGTCTTAAAAAAGATGTTTCTCTGTGTGTGTGTGTGTGTGTGTGTGTATATATATATATATATATATATATATATATAATATAGATATAGATATATAGATAAACAATAGAACTAAAAATAGAAAGTTTTGCCCTCTGAATTCTCCAAGGATGAAAGCAGAATTTTAAGAATTTAAATTGCCCAAGCAGGAAGCAGGATTTAATGGGTGATTCATGGTGAAGAAGATATTGTTATCTTCCCATATGTAGAAAGCACTAGTTTCACAAGAGAGCATGGTGTTGAGGATGAGATCAGATATATTTTAGAGTATGTAATGAAAATGAAAATTAATCAATGGACCATATACAAAGGTATTGATAATAAATACGGCAGACATTTGAACATAGGAAAATTGTCTCATCAACACCTTTGTACACACATTTAAAGACTACTCTTCCATGTTACCAACTGCTTTAGTTTGGAAAGAATGAATGCCCAGAGATTGAATAGAAAAATGTCCTATGACATATAAAACTTGGAAGTTTTCTCACACTGAAACAAAAATTTCATATTAAAACTCAGTGCTTTAACACCATTTAATGCTTAAGAGAAATATGTATATGTTTCAAAGTATATTCAGAGGTTACTCTGACAAGAATATACTGATTAAATTTCCTTCATGTATGTCTATTGCAGACTAAATTTTTCACTGTTCAACCCATTATGTAATCACTTAAAGGGGCTTTCATTTCATAATTAACTTCAAATGGCGCTTAAGCAAAGTAGATGCACATGTTCTGTCTTCTGTTTTTTTTCCCCCTTGTGTATAATTATTAAGTGTGTGTAACAAAATGAGGCAAACACAGTTCTATTCAGACTTAAGATAAGGCCATAGGCTAGCTTTCCCAAAGAACATGTACATTCTCTTCACCATAAAACTTTTCAAATCAATATGCACTTCTGCTTTGCTCAGTTAGGTGGGGATTATAGTATAGTTTTCACAGAATATAAGCGCTGGAAAAAGGAGAGCATATAATAAAACCATTTCAGGTGTAAGGATATTTCATTTTCAGCAATTCCCCAAAATTATCAATTCAAAAATTGATGAATGGAATATTGCAGAGGCTATTACCAGGGTTTAGTAATGAAGCATGTAAGAAGTAGAATTACTTAGAAATTCTCCCCCTGATTCGAGGGTGAGTAATTATAATGATTATCACCCAAAAGGAAACATTCAAGAGAATCAGCCAGGCATAATTTATCATGTCTAATATTAACTTTAATTTTCTGATAGTCATATTCCATAGATTTGGCAGGAAGCATCACTTATATTATGACCTATATCATGATGTCAGAACTGTGCAACAATTAGTTTTAATTCCATTGTTATGGTGGGTTATGGAAAGAGATTCCTAGCCAGCATAACATCTACAGCTATCCGTACCAAGTATAAAAGTCTTTTCCACCTAAGTTCATTCATCTTCATCTATCTAGTTTCATAATCAAAAGCTCATCAATTATAGACCCAGATAGAATTTTTTTATTAGTTGTTCAAAACATTACAAAGTTCTTGACATATCATATTTTATACATTTGATTCAAGCAGATTATGAATTTAACTTCACAACTTTCTTTGACACAGACCTATTATCCCATTCACCATGACATTAACCCATTTTATCTCAGAATTGTGCCTCAAATTGAATCACTTGCCTTCCTGCCCAATGTTTCCAATGTGTCATCCAGGATAATATATGCCAGAGCTAGCAATCATTGCAAAACCTCAATGACTTCAAAAAATAAACTACTCTATCCTGCATGACGAGTTCAGGTTGACTCCATTGCTCTACAATGTTTTAACTCACTGGTTGATGAGATATCCAACTGCAGACATTGGTGGACTTCTGGTAGTAGAAAAGAGAACATTCTGGTTCTTATAGCATCTGCCATTAAGTGCATGTTCCCCCACATTTAAGGAGCCAAAATGTGTCTCAGGGATAACCTTGAATATAAAATGAACTATAACCTTTTCTCAGAAATTAACAACAAATGTTGTCAAAAATAATGCAATTAATATAAACTCCCTCAGACATCAGTATTTCATTTCTAAAAGAATTACCTGGCATTCCAAAATATCTACTACTATTCATTATTTTGCATCTCTTCCAGCCTAATCAGTTCTCAAAATTACAGAATACTTCCTCCCATTCAAATGGAGATACTCACCTCCTTCCAAAGATAACTTACAGTATCCTGAAAGATTTGGAAATTAGCCTTCTCTTCTCCCCTATCTCAATCTCATTCCTTCTTCACTCTCAGTCCAACTCTTTATCTCGGCTTGGTGTATCTATATCTCTATCTACCTCTATATTTGTCTCTGTGTCTCACCCCAAAACCCCCATCCTATCACCCATTTATTGTCCTATTTTAATGATGCTGGTCTTTTTCCACATTATTTTAAGTTTATAATTATCACTCCACTAGCATGTTCTTCTCGCCCTTATAACTGGATTTCTCTATACTCTCCTGTTCATGTGACTTACTCCTTTCCTTCTTCATCTATCAGAGCAACATCTTTTTCTCAGGAAATGTATCTTGACTTCTCTGTAATGTATCCAGTCTAAAGTGTCTCCTAATTTAGTATCTCTCTTCAACTTTCACAAGCTGTATTTCAATTGAACACTTTCATAAAAATTTCTTTTACTAAATAAAACTAAAATAGTTCAAAAGACTAAAATATGTAAAAGAAACTGTGCTTTTTTGATCAGACACTCTACGTTTAAAGATGAATAATAAAAAAATCCTCTTATTGAATTACTTTATCTTTCCTCAAAGACTTCAAAACCTATACTATAATATATCTGTACCTCTATCTTTTATCATCTTTGACAAATACCTTTGGGATTTTTTTTTCACTGTGGATTGAACTCTGGTTTACTTTACCACTGAGCTACATCTTCAGCCCTTCTTATTTTATTTTATTTTTTATTTTGTTACAGGGACTTTCTAGGTTGTTTAGAGCCTCTCAAACTTCCTGAGGCTCACCTCAAAATTGTTATCCCCCTGCCTCAACCTTCTGAGTTGCTGGGATTACAGGTGTGCAACACTGTGCCCAACAAACTTTAAAAATTATTGAATATGGTAAAGTGATTTCTTAAATTTTGCTATTAACAGACGTTCAATATAATTTCAATGTGTTACTTCATGTAAATAATCTGAGCACATGAGGGAAGTGTTATATCTGTTTTACTTAAAATGCTATGGAGGCCCAGTATTACAAAACAAAAAACTCTTGATTCTATGGTTTGTACTCAAATTTGCGTAATTCTTTTTTTTAAATTTATTTATTTATTCTAATTAGGTGTATATGACAGCAGAATGCATTTTGATTCATTGTACACAATTGAAGCACAACTTTTCATTTCTCTGGTTGTACATGATGTAACATCGCTCCATATGTGCAGTCATACATGTACCCAGGGTAATGATGTCCTTCTCATTTCACAGTATTTTTTGCTTGCATCCCCCTCCACTCCCTCCTGTTTGTCCAGTTAAAGCTTGTCCACCCCTCCCCCCCATTATAGGAGAGCATCCACTTATCAGAGAGAAGATTTGCCTTTTTTTGGGGGGGGGAGGGTTGGCTTAATTCACTTAGGATGATATTTTCCAACTCTATCCATTTACCTGCAAATGCTATAATTTTATTCTCTTTTAAAGCTGAGTAATATTCCATTGTGTATATATACCACAGTTTTATTTTTATCTATTCATCTATTGAAGGGCATCTAGGTTGCTTCCACAGTTTAGCTATTGTGAATTGAACTGCTATAAACATTGATGTGGCTGCATCACTGCAGTACGCTGATATTAAGTCCTTTGGGTATAGACTGAGGGGTGAGATAGCTGGGTCAAATGGTGGTTCCATTCCAAGTTTTCTAAGGAATCTTCATACTGCTTTCCAGTTTGGTTGCAGCAATTTGCAGTCCCACCACCAATGTATAAGTGTGCCTTTTCTCCCACATTCTTGCCAACATTTATTGTTTACAAAATTTGTGTAATTCTAATATTGACAGTCTCTTAAATGACAGGCTAGATTTTTTCTGCCTCCCACAGAGACATTGCGTACTATTTAATATACTTTCATGAAGCTTTTCCTTCATTATCCAGTGATGTGATTCACTATTCTGTTATATATTTTCTTTCAATTCTATATTGCTTTTTCTTTTATTTTTTAGTGTTTCATTTACTTCAATAGATAAAGTTTGATTCTTTCAAAATTCTATATTACTTAATGAAAATTTTGCTATTTTATACACTGTAAAGGTATTTTAATAAATACTTATTCATATAGGTGTTTCCGTAAGTAAACTTTATTTCTTTTTGATCAGACTTGTGTGTATGTGTGTGTGTGTGTTTAATTTTACATAGAGCATTACCTTAAGTGTGTGTGAAACAAATGAATATCCAAATTGTTTCTTTTTTAAATTCAGGAATATGTATTTTACATAAAAATATTGAGAATAAGCACATTTATGGTGAGTAAAAATTTTCAATGGATAATAGTCTCCAGGAAAATTTATTTCAAATCAATAATTTCAATTTTTTTGTATTGATAATAGTATTCAGCCAATGAATTGTGTTCTGTCATAAAAATATACTTGATAGAGACAATTTAATTTTACCATTATTGTTAAATTTTTTTGTGTTTTATTTTATGAAAGTTCATGTCTTAGCAGTAACCCAGAATCCATGTCCCAGTAAGCTTACATTTGTACTTTCCATCTTTATCCATTACACTAAGTTCAAATAATTGAAATATAATTTTTTTGCTGGTTAAAATAATTTTTTCATACTGATTATATGGAAAGGAAGTGATTAAACAACCTTATATGTAAGATTAAGTATATTCTAATATATACCATGAAGCATGTACAACAGAAGTTACAAAATATATGGTCAGCAAAAAGGTAAGTATTTTACAGAGCTCAAGAGTTTTGCAAGTGTAGGTGAGGATGTGCATACCACTGGTGGGAATATAAATTAGGATAGCCATTACACAGATCAGTATGACATTTCTCATAGTATTTAAAACAGAGCCACCATGTGAACCAGCATTCCACTTCTATTTATATACATAAAAAGAGTAAAATTATTTGTCAAAAACACATCTGCACTCCTGTTTTTATTATAGCACTACTAACAATAGCCAAGAAGTAGAAACTGTCTAAGTGTTCATCAACAAATGCAAGGCTAATGAAAATGTGGTACATTTTCATAGAGGAATACTATTCAGCCATAAAAAATTAGTGAAATCCAGTCATTTGCAACAACATGGATGGAAATAGAGATCATAATGTTAAGTAAATCAGGCTCAGAAGGATTACATACAACAACTCATGAGGAGTCTGGAAGGTTGATCTCCTGGGAAGTGAAGTAGATTGGTAGTTATTAGAGGGCAGGAGAGCAGTGGGAAGGGAGCAATGTGGGAAGATTGAACAATGAGGGCCCTGTTACACTTAAATAAAGATAAGAAGTTTAAGTGTGCTACTGCACAGAGGAGTGATTATAGATACTATTATCTACTTTATATCTCAGACAGCTAAAAAAATATAAATGCTTTTACTAGAAAGAAGTGGTAAATGTTTGAGAAGATATATTTAACCCTATTTAAACATTAAACAATTAAACATCACATGGTATTCCAATAATATGTCCAATTTTTGATCCTATTAAAATAAAATTTAACTTAAGGAAGACTCATTAAAAATAAATTTAGCTTAAGAAAGAATGACAACTGTTCTCAGAATAATAACACCAAGGTAGAAATAGAACAATTTTTTTTTCTTTTTAAATAAACAAATTTTAAATGTTCACTGTTCATTCTTATACTAAATCACATATGATAGAAAAAGAGACTTGGTCATTTGATCTTCTTTTACTTGTCAAATACAGGAATATAAAATGTCCCAAAATCTCATTTTCTTCAACTACAAACTAAATATCAATATGAAATAATTTTATTTTATTTTTTTTTTAATTTTTTATTGTTGGCTGTTCAAAACATTACATAATTCTTGATATATCATATTTCACACTTTGATTCAAGTGGGTTATGAGCTCCCATTTTTACCCCAAATACAGATTGCAGAATCAGAAATAATTTTAATATTAACTTTAAAAGATTTTATAAATATGCAATAATAGTGTGCCAATATTCCTACTATCACCAATAAAAACAAACATTTTTGATCATTTATCAAATTAATTGCCTTTATCGCTTCATCACACATACCATATGCCCTTAATTCCCTTTATTCTTGCTCATTAGGCTGAAGAACCCAAGCCCTGTAGAGGCCAAGTTGATATGTAACACTTTATCTTTTGAGTAGTTTTGAATGTATATAGTTGAAGACTTTGCTCTTAACCACAATGTATAAGCAATATATACTATATCAATACTCCCCATTAGGAGTCTGATAAAATGTCTGTCACTTATCCTAAACAGAAGCTGAAGTATGCATATGATACAAAAGAGGCAGCAAGCACTTGTGCAGAGCTCCTAAAGCCCAGGGAAGTGCAGCTGCGGTAATACAAACCAATTTGGAGGATCTTTCTCTTCACACTCTGGCAACAAAGATTTCCAAGTGTATGGGAAATTACAAGGGATGAATTTATTCCATTTACCAAATAAAAACTGTAATCTTGTCTTCTAGTATAGAAAGATTCAATAATAATACCTCATTCTACAAATGCCAAGCATTACTTTTTCCACAATTATAGTATAGACTCTTCCTTTCCTAAACGTCCATTTGTGGGTTTTATGTACCAACCAATCAAGACTATTTACTTCATTTAGAACTTCTCCTGCCAAAAAAGCAATTTGGTGTATAACAGGCTCCAGTCTGGGAAGACATCCAAAAGAAGCTGTTCAGGTGAGTAACACTGTGATTTACATGCAGGTGCAAAACATAAACTTAGAAATACTTTAAAAAGGCCAACTGAAGATATGAAGCAGAATTGAGTTAACTAGAAAGGAATATCATTTTTCTTCTGGGGTTTCAATACTCTGAAAATGTTATGTATTTTATTATCATTATTATTTTTACATTTATAATAATGCATCTTCTTTGGAAGTTTGCTTATGCATTTTATTTTTAGGGGAACAATATGAAACTAATGACTCATGTACACACAGAATTGTATGGTTAACAATCCTAGTGGAGTAGAATAGAGATTTTTCCTCCCTGATTAAAAAGTGAATAACTCCATTGGGATGCCTGATATGCCTGGAGATAAAATGTGCTTCATTTTTCTGCTTTAGTTTTCTCAGACTTTCCCACAATTAAGCTATGTTTTATTTATTTATATGTAAAAGTTGAACTATATAAAGCAACCATGTAAAGAATACAAGGAAATTAAAAGAATAGGCCATACATTTTGCACAGTTTAAAGCTGACTAAAAGTATATCTACAGGATTATTCCTAGGTCATTATATAAGTTAAAACAAAATTATAAACCAATGAACTCTAAAATAAAGGATTGAATTCTAGCATGAGTGTGACAGAGGTTTCACATGTTTCCTCACTTTGCCTTGGATAATTGTCTTCAGTAATAGACCAGCTAACAGCTGCAGCTAAGATTCAGGAGAAGCATTCAAATGGTAGGAAAACTGACAAAAACATCAATGTGTGTATGTTAGTTCCATCACTACTAAAAAAAAACATGAGAGCTCTATACCTTGATTTTCTTATAGAAAATAATTACTGCTCTGATTACATTTCAAATTTGTTTTTTTAGAGTCAAATGTTGTAATAATTATAAAACTTTTTAAAAAATTATAAATGACTTTTATGGAGAAAAGGAGGAAATAATTTATAATTACTTAATTAAAAAATAATGATTTTTCAGGATGTTATTAGCAAATATCTTAGATACTCCCAACACTGTGACTCTTAAGAATAGATGTGTATGATTTAACAGTGGTTCTAAAACATCTCACAAAATATGATATAATCATTCCCAGATATGAACCAAATCCATATGCATGTGTGGTTCTGTATATACACTGTTACATTCCAAGTATTTGGTTTGAATACTATAACTATTTCTCTAATCAATAGGTAAATATTGATCAGTCATACTTTTCTACTGTATCAGGTAGATTTCTACTTTTATAATTAGCCATATTTGAAGCTGATTTTCTTTCAGGCTCATATCAAAGTCTGTGACTTTGAATAAGGCACATAACTGCTGGAGTTCCACTTTCTTCATGTATGATAGCTAGTATAAAAGGATTAAAGGAAAGATGTAAGAGATAAGAAATTTACGAGAGCTAAGGAAAGAATATTTCAGAAGAAAATGAAGGGGCTAGAAATTAAACCCACACAAACTATTAATACATTGCTTTATAAAAATCTGTTGGATAGTATCTCTTTGTCTTACTTGATGAAGAGAAATAGGAAATACAGTCTATGGTGAAAATCACCATCACCAATGAATACATTTATTTTAATTCTCTTCTACAAGTAACTCAATCAAATATAGTTGAGTATATATTTATGTTCCTTTGAATTCATCTCATATGATTTGAAATTATTGCTCAGCTTTACTAATTAATCATTAATTACTGAAAGAGAGAGAGAGAGAGAGAGAGAGAGAGAGAGATGATGGTTGGTAGCTTTATTGGTTCCAGGGACAAAATATAAACCCCAAGGTTCACCTCAAATGACATCTTTCAGTCACACCCTGTTTGCCTACAATTACCACCCATTTAATTTATTCAAGTGTACTAATTTAGTCATTAGGTTATAGCTCTTATAATCTAATCATTTAGCCTTTGAACATTCTTGCCATCTTACACATGAGCTTTTAGGGGATACCTCATATTCAAACCATACCATGGAGCCTGGATACAAGACAACTTTAGGTATAGAACCAAGCATAATAAACCTATCTGTCAAGGCACTTGTGTGAAAGATTTCTCCTGAATAGTGTAACGAGTGGTTTTGGTTGCTCATTCAATGTCAAAACTCAAATTCCTTTGTGGAATTGGGCTATTTCCTGGACTATTTCCAAATGGACTAGAAACATCATCAGTAGATCTTCCACATGGATGCAGGTATGCACTCTCAAAAGGTTTGAACAAAATGCTTTATCTAAATCTCTAATTCTTAGACTTGATAATTTTTAAAAAATAATTCTCCTATAGTGTAAAGTATTTGCATTTTTAGTGCTTATTCAAATAATCCTAAATATGGTCTATAAGAAATCGCTCATAATGTCACTATAAAAATTGTTATTGGCAAATATTAAGTAAAAATTGCTGAAATAAAAGGAAAGGCTTGTCACCATGATAAAATATATTAGCAATAGCTACTCAGGTAATGTTGGGTATCTTAGAAAAAAAGATGTGCTCATAAATAGCCATACTATCAAAAGCACAAAGAAGATTCAATGCAATACCTACTAAAATTCCAATGACATTCTTCACAGAAATAAAAAAAAAACTGATCATAAAAATAATCTGGAAATGTAAGAGGCTTATAATAGCCAAAGCAATTATTAGCAAGAAAGTGAAGCAAGAGGCATCACAATCCCAGACCATAAATCATGTTACAGAGCTCTACTAACAAAAACAGTATGGTATTGGAACCAAAACAGGGCAAGAAGGCAAATGGAACAGAATAGATGACAAAGAGACAAATCCATGATATTACTTTTTTTTTCACACTAGGAAAAGGTGCAAAAATCATAAATTGGAGTAAAGTTAGCCTCCTTAACAAATGGTGCTGGGAAAACTGGAAATCAATACATAGTAGAATTAAATTTATCCTTCATCTCTCACCCTGCTTAAAACTCAACTCAAAGTAGATCAATACCAGAAAATCTGCGCATACTCAAAGAAAATCCCACATATTGGCTCAGGAACTGACTTTCTTGACAAGACTATAAAAGCATAAGAAATGAAAACAACAATCAATAAATGGAATTACATAAAACTAAAACTATTCTTCACAACAAAGGAAACAAGAACTGAAGTGAGAGCTTATGGAATGGAAGAAAATCTTTGCCACTGGCAGCTCAGATAGAGCATCAATCTCCAGGATATATAAAGAACTCAAAAACTTAGCAAGCACCAAAAAACCCAAATAACTCAATCAGCAAATGAACAACAGAACTGAACAGACATTTCTCAAAATAAGAATTATGAATGCTCAAAAACTATATGAAAAAATGTTCAGCATCTCTAACAATTACAGAAATACAAATCAAAACTACACCAACACTCCATCTCACTCCTGTCAGAATGGCAGTTATCAAGAATACAAGTAACAATAAATGTTAGTGAGGATGTGGGGGAAAGGGTATATTCATATATTTCTGATGAAATTGAAAATTGGTCCCAGCCCTCTGGAGAGAATTATAGTGATTCTTCAAAAAAGTAGAAATGGAAGCACCATTTGACCAAAAAAGTAGAAATGGAAGCACCATATTTGACTCATCAAAATATACCCAAAGAACTTAAAATCAGCATACTACAGTGACACAACTACATCAATGTTTACAGCACTGAATTGACAATAGTAAGCTATGGACCCAAACTTTATGATTGGCAGATCAATTCATGAAGAAAATGTGGTTTATATATACAATGGAGTATTACTCAGCTGATAAGAAGAATGACTTCATGACATTTGCAAATAAATGAATGGATCTGGAGACTATCATGCTAAGTGAAATAAGCCAATCCCACAAAACCAACAGCCAAATGTTTTCACTGACATGTGGAAGCTAATTCACAATAAGTGGAGAGAGGCATTACAAATATTCACTAGATTAGACAAAAGATACAGGGAGAAAGGAAAGGAAAGACAGTAGAATAAATCCAAACTAATTTTTGTATGTACATGAATACACCATAGTGAATCCCATCATTGTATACATCCATAAGAATGGGGTCATATTTAAATATATATATATTCTATACTTGCATAGTTACATAAAATTGGATTCTACTGTCATCTATAACTAAAATGAACATAAATAAAGATACATTTGCAAACAGAGGCTGGAATTTCAACTGGGTCCAGAAGCAATTGAATATAAAGAAACAAAAAAGATATATATTATACATAAATAAATCAAAATGTTTCTATCTTCAAAAATAGACACTTCTTTATATTACCATCATTTGTCTTATTGATCTACATAATCAAGAAATGCATATATTTAATATTACTATATATATATACATATATGTGTATATATATATGTATAGAAATATATATATATATATATATATATATATATATATATATATATATATAATAGAATATATATATAGTCATTTATTTATTTCTTATGGCAAATGGCTACTTTCTATATTCACTAAACATTACATGAAATGTTTGTATTTTATTAATAGTAAACAACCCCCCCCAAATTACCAGTAAATAAATTTGCCAAATTAAAAATTTTCATGTAAAAGAATTTATAATACAAAGTAAAATTATCTATAAACAGCACACACTTCCAAAATAAGCACTTCATTATATATACTATGTGCTTTTTCAATGTTTTCTATTATGTACATACACATATAGTAGTCACTTAGGCAACTAATATGGGTTATTATTATCACTGATGAAAATCAATTTTTCAAACATTGTTTTTTTTATGTATGTGAATATAGAGTTGCTTATATATGCTTTACCATTAAACATTTAAATAGAGAAAATGCATTGTTGAAGTGTATGCATCTCACAAAGGGGTACTGACAAATTTACCTTCAAGCATATATGAGTGATTATAAATCTCATTAAATCTGTTAGAGATTGTGTGGTCATTATTTATATTTAACAATTTTTTATCTTTTTAAATTAATGATAAAGCATTAAATTCATTGCATATATTTTAATGTTAATTTTGCTTCCTTGATTATGATTAAAATCAAATTTTCTTTTCTAATATAAATTTATTTTTAATATTCCATAAATGTAAATATATATATATATATATATATATATATATATATATATTATATTATTCTGTAATATTTGTGCTAGTTTTTGGCTGTGGACATTGTTTTCTATGTGGCACAAAAAAATATACAACAATGATTTTAATGTATTAGCACTGTTATAACAAATTTAAATAAAAATGATCTAGTACCAAAAAATGAAATGCCTAATATATGAAAAAAGTGTGCTGAAGTCATTGGTCAAAATCTGCAAAATGGTAATGAAAGAACTTAAGTTGACCTAAATAATCAAAGAGATTTACTATGTTCATGTATACATTCAATATTTTATCTTTATTATTTAATTATCCATAGTTTTATTTTTAGATTTGGTGCAACTCAAAGTGTCAATTAGTGGAGTAAAAACTAATTCAGAAAAAATGAAATTATGATAAGCCAAGCAATGATTCGAAAGAAGGAAGTCAAAATACTGAGATTAATCAATAAGAAGATTCAATAACTAAGTCATTTAGGTGGTAAATAAAACAGCCATGGTAATTAACACAGTATATCACTGGTGAAAGGACAAATCAATAAAGCAGAATAGAGAACCCAAAATAGTCTTCCCAAGTAAAGACACTTGATTTAACAAAATACAGAACCAATTAATTGAAGAAACTCTAGTCTCTTACCTGAAACTAACAGATCTTCACATGGGAAAATATTAATTTATAACATTATTTCATGTCTTATCAAAATGGATTGAATGGACCACAGACTTATTGTAAATTTATAAAACATATGGAGAAAACACAGAAGCAAATCTTTGTGACCTGGGGTTTTACAATGAGTTCCTAGATAATCTATGTTTCAAGGATATTGGTTTAATTCAAAATTATTATGGCTAACACACCAACAGTAGCAAATTACCAGATTCTAATAAACTCAACCAGTATAAACTCTTCATTTTTTAAAATAGAAACACACATAGTATTTAACCACTCTTTTTCATAATAATATTCATCTACAAGTAGGTACAAAAACCAGTCTACTCATAAAACTAAATAGAATATAACAATGATAATTAATGCATCAGCATTACCTTATCAACAAGTAAAAATCTAATAACAATAAAGTTCAGTGAAAAAAGAAGACTGCACAGAATACATGAAGTATTTCAAAGTTAATATACTCAGTATTAATGGAATAATTTCATATAGAAATTAATATCAAGTTAATGTGCATATATATATATATATATATATGTGTGTGTGTGTGTGTGTGTGTATACACACACACATATCCTATACAAATGTGCAACATGCATGGGAATAAATCATGAAACCTGTATAACCATATCTCTTTGAGGGAAAAATGTGTTCAGTGAAAATGAGGGCTTCTATTTTATTAGTGATATTTTGTTCCTTAAGCTGGAGTAAAGGTACATTATCTCTGTAGTAAAATATTCTGTATAATTTGTGTTTAAAATATATTACATGTGATCAATTTCTGATACTTCACATTTAGCATTACACATTAATACTATTTAGCATAGTATATAATGTTCTCTAAGACAGACATAGTTATTGATTGCTCAGAACTCTACGAGAGTATTTGGGAGCATTTTTAGATGGCCTCTTAGAGGAACACAATTTAGTCCAAGTAAAGGAAGTGAGTACACAAGAGGATGTTCAAATAAGAGAACATGTGTATGCTTGGATGAAAATGATGCATGAGTCATTCTCCTTTATGAATTATTTGGTAACATCCTCACATAATGATGCCGAGTTTGGCCATGGAATAGTGTTGCTGTATTTGGGGTCTTCCTATCATCAGGTAATCCAGCCTGGGCAGGCCTCATTCATCAATTGATAATGCCCTGCTGATAGATGGTTTTGTTACTGCTGGTCAGCTGAGCACTAATGCATGATTGAACCCAGCCCAAATCAGCAGAATGTATCATCAGAATCCAACTGAGTTGACAAACCACAAAATCGTGAGCTAAAAACAATGGAGGTTGTTTTAAGACACTTTATTTTGGGGAAAAAAAATGTTTGAAACTGAAAAACCGTTATGTACTAAATGCTAACTGATATAATATGAAATAATGAATTAATGCAAGGATTGATGCCAGATATATTCCCGGCTCCCCCTATTTTTGGTCCTGTGGATTGAACCCAGGTCCCCAAATGTTAGACAAGTAAGTGCTGAACTACTGAGTGACATTCTTGTTCCTGCCAGCTCTAGTTCTATACAGTACATAGCGTATTTTAAAAGTATGTTCTATATTTAGAAATAATATAAAAAGATGCATTAAATCAGAAACTTTCATTAACTGATTTGAATCTTAGTAATTTGTTTTTATTTTTGTGGTTTTTTTTTGTTGTTGTTGTTGTTGTTGCTGTTTTGGGGGTTGTACCAGATATAGAACCCAGGGGCCCTCAACCACTGAGCCACATCCCCAGCCTTGTTTTGTATTTTATTCACAGACAAGGTCTCACTGAGTTGCTTAGTGCCTCGCCATTGCTGAGGCTGGTTTTGAACCTGTGATCCTCCTGTCTTGGTCTCTGGAGCACCTGATATTACAGTCATGCACCACCATGCCCGTCTGAATTTTAGTAATTTGTAAATTGCATTTTAGTCTTGTATAAGACAAACTCATTTCTGCTTGTTGACATATGCATCAAAATCTTCCACTCATTGACCTATTACATTTTTTTCTTATAAAAATAATGTCCAGGCTCTTTAACAATTCACAACATTTAACAGAAAAGTAATGTTTGAGAAGGGTTTTTAGGAGTTGGGGGTTCTGGAATATTATGAAGAAATGTTGCTGTCCTGCTTTATTATGAATACATCACATAGCCTAGATTGGTGGCTCACATGTGTAATCCCAGGTGCTCTGTACGCTGAGGCAGGAGGATAGAGACTTCAAAGCCAGTCTCAGCAGCAGTGAGGTTTTAAGCAGCTCAGTGAGACACCATCTCTACATAAAATACAAGATAGAGCTGGGGATGTGGCTCAGCGGTCTAACACCCCTGAATTCAATCCCCAATACTCACCAAAAAATAAAAAAATATAATAAATGGATAACATAGTTTTATAAATGGGAGATTTCTGGCTGCTACACCAGTACCAAAACCAGTGGAATGACACATCTTTGTTTAGAGTTTATTTTCTTATTTTCTTTCCTGTTGTCCCTTCTATTCCACAGAAATTTACCAAAAAACAAACAAACAAACAAACAAAAACATTAGGAACTAGATTAGGATCTGGTGTTCCCTCTGGATAGGAGAGGGAATGAAGGAATGGTCACCCCTGAGTTTCCAGTCTTTCCTCTTCTCCTTGAGGCGGTATTCTGTATTCTCTTCAGTATTCTCCTCCTTGTCCTCCCCTTCAGGTAGCTTCTCATAAGCCTTTTGTGAAGGTGACCACCAATCCATCTCAGGTAGATAGTAAAGAAGCAAGAGTGCTGGCATCACCCTCCAGGCCAAGGAGTATCCTCAAGCCACTATGTGATAGGATTTGAACCAGAGTCTGAGCTGTGGTAGCAGATCATATCCTACTGTTCCAGCATCACGAGTGTGTGTACTCTGAAGCTGCCACTCTCACAGGGGACAGTGATATCCACTGATCCTGGAAGGAACAGTCTTGCAGCCAGAATCTGCAAGCAATGCCTGTAGGTCACAATTAGTACCAGAGGTTGTCTGGTGGGGATATCCATCACAGTGCCCAAGTAGGTCAAGGATCCACAATGTGAGGGGCTTAAGGTCCGAAAAACAAATCCTCAAATCCTTCAGCAATCTGATGAGAATGCTAACTGTGGAACAAGAAGCATATTCCTCAAACCAGTGAGCAAGCGGGATTGCTGCTAAAGCATTCTGTAATACCTTTTATTTTCTTCAAAGAGAAAAATGCATAGATCGAAAACATAAGTAGATGCTATTCGTGTATAACGAAATTGCTGAAGTGAACGCGACTGACCTCATCGAGTATTGGTGAAGTTAGAAAGTCACTGTAACCTGTGACATGGTTGGTGGGAGTTTAAATTGTGGGAACTGCTTTGGAAAATTATTTCATAGTATACTTAAAAACTGAACATAAACATACCTTATTATCTGTCAGTGTTCTAACTAAAAAAGAATTTAGATATTCTCCAAGACACAGGCACATGCATGTTTACAACAGCATAATTCCTAAGTGGAAAATACTTAAACACTCATTGATTATAGAAAAATCCTATCATTTATAAAATCACGAGTGCAGATGCAAACAATAGCTGGATGAATTTAAAAAATGAACACACCAAAAACTATAATGTTGAAAGTAGCCAAGCACAGAAATGGAGTATAAAAATTAATATACATTAATAAATAAAAAGAAAATTGATAGACTTAAATGTCAGAATATTAGCTATACCCATATGCAGTAATCATTAACATGGTTCTCCCAGGGAGATTTAAATGTTGATATTTTATGTATTAATTAAGATGTCGTGATAATATAGGTTAATTATGGAAAAATACATGGAGCTATATACATTTAACATTTGTTCAGATCTTTTTTGTAGTTAAAAAAGTCCATGGAAATTATCAACACCCATCTCCTGATGTTGTTATTTTATTGTTATTATTGTTATTGTGGTTTTTTATTCTTTTCTTTTGACAACATTTGCAACACTCAAATTTGGTCAAAGAGAACAAATTACCACTGATTTGAAGTTGAATCTCTACATTGCAAAAAATGAAGTAAGAATACAAATAATAGGGCAGAGAGAGGAAGAAGAGTGCCATGTGGACTACTGTAGGGATGTTTCTTCTGTGTCCAGATATTGACAAGTGTATATTTCTACATGTGAAATAAATCTCAATATAATAGAAGAAATATCAAGTCAGGATATACATGTGTAGTCCTTTCAAAAGTATTTCTTCCTTGCTTTTAGACTTACACAAAATAAGCCTATTTCTTATAATGTTGTCATAAGTAAAACATTCATCTTTTTATTTGAGTTGCAAGATGATTTCATAATTCAGTACAAATACAAATAAAATCTGAAAAATATCCTGCACATGTTCTGTGACTCTATTATTTGCTTTCTTGTTTGTTTTGTTAAATAAATATAAATGCTTTAAGAATCAACATGAAATAAGATGAAGTGAGAATAAAATGATTAGTTAAACATGTAAAAGCTACATAATATTTTTCCTTAGGTCAAAAATTAAAAACATATACTTCTGAAACTAACTTATTTTCTGATGTTGGTAAAATTCAGGGTAGGCAAATGTTGGACAATCAATCCTGGAAGACAAAACAGATATAAGCAGGCATTATTCATCCTTAGCTTGTGCTTTACATAAAAATGTTCAGGTAATTAAAAGACATTTCTGTCCTTTTTGTTTAGCCATGATCTGATTTTGTAAACATTGAGCTTACACGTAAGAAACTTGAGAAAGTACAACCATAGCAATGTCAAGGCATAGAACTTACATTATACAATTCTGTCTGTTCTTTCTCTAGATGTTGGTGTCCCTCATCTGCCCTTTGGCTGTTAATGTGTGAAACATTTATTTTTGTTCCATAAACCCTTTAAATAAAAATCCATTTAACCCAGTCATCTGAAGCATAACATATGCTTTTTCAGGGTTATCAAAATATCTTACTCTTCTTTTAAAGTCTTGTAACCATGCAATTTCAGCTTTGGGCTTTCTTCCAAACAGGACTGAAATAGAATTGCAGTTGCACAATAAACAAGAGTTGCTAATTGCCAATTTTGTAGAATTTCTTACAAAAAAAAGGAATATCACTTCAAAATGTGTTGGATGGAACTTTTTCCTCTCTATTCATCTTGTTTCTGATAACTCAGGACTATTTCTTTGCACTTGTGCATTTGAATTTTGCCTATGTTTTGAAAGACAATTTTCTTTGTTTAATTTCTCTTCACTAAATGCATTTTCTGTCTTTCTATTCTAGAGTTATAAATGTGGCAATTTTCAAACTTTGTAATTTTTCTTCACAACATTATGCTTACGTTTTCATCTTCAAACAGAAATTGAGTAAAATTCATAAAAGGCATGATTAAAGCAAATGACATTAACAATGCACTCAAAAGAGTTCATGCTTCCAGTTTTCACCAGTGTGTTGATGTTGTTCTTCTTTATTTACATTAGCTCATCTGGACTCCTGTGTGCTTGATTTTAAAATGAAGAGTTATCTTTTAAAATGACAAACTGCTAGTGATTAAATAAATCATGTTCACTTCTTATTAAGGATAGTTTTTATATTAAAAATTGCTTCCTCCTATGATTCCCAACAAAAATTAGGAGAAACAAGAATGTACACATAATTAGCTATATATTAAGAACATGGGGAGGGAATGATTATTAATAAGATTATTTGAACACGACATTGATAATTATCTTAATTTTTTTCTTAAGAGCTTTATGAAACAATTCTATGCTATATACTGAATAGTTTTTTAATGTAAAATATCCCAAACCAATTTCTCTATTGGCTTTCCCAGAACACAGAATTATTATAGGTTGTTGAACTACCAGGCTGTCACTGAACTCAAAGTTCTCTGCATGTAATCCTTTCCCTTCAACACTTAAATTTTCTCTTGTATTTTTTATCTAAGTTTATGAGTCATTTTTAAAACCCTTGATTCCTCAAACTAGGTAAAATTCCTTTGTCATATGTTTCTGTATCTCCTATGAGCTTTACAGTTAATAAGTAGATACATAAATATAGTTTTAGATAAATTTATTACATGAAAGATCTGCAATTGATGTGAGCTATGAAGTGATAGATTATGGATAGCAGGACTAAAGGGAGAGTTATTATAGAAAGTAGTTTCTTATGCATGTGGAAGTATAAATATCTTAAAAACTAAGCCCTAAAATAAGGATGCAAAATTCTGAGGCAGTTTAGGCCCAAGGTGGCTTGAGACTTATTTGAATAAAGCAAGTTTTGGATCAAGAAGTAGATATCCACACGCAAATGAGAAAAAGGACTCTGTTGGAGTGATATGGATGCCAAGGTCAGCTTGATCAGCTCCAGGAAGCCATAACTGGAGAAGGTTCTGTAGTGTTGCATGACCAGTATCTACTTCTCTTCTAAGCCAGAGAAGCAAAGCCAGAGATTAGCTTAGAATTTTAATGGAGAAGAGGAAATGTTGGAGGTTGGGCTTGTGGGGCCTGCCAATACCTCTTGCTACCTTAAAGCAAAGTTTATGGCATAGCTCCTGATTATGCAAAACTGAGCCAAGAATCATTACGTTTCCAGAGGCTATATTCCAGGTAGACGCCATTTTGATAATGCAAAAACATGAAGTGAAACAGTGAAGTGAGGATTGACATAAATATAAATATGGTATAGAATATATAAGAGCTAGTCTTTAAAAGTGAATAGTGAGGATTATATGGAAGCTCAGTCAGGACAAAAAGAGGCATTTGCCATTCTTGAATACAGGTGAAATATGAGAGTCTATAAACAGCTCCTTACCAAGAGGCCTGCCAAGGAGATGGTGTCCTTAAGGACCTGTCAGATGTCAATTAGAGCAGTGGTAGGGAAATGTTCACAGAAAAACTGAGGATAATGGAGGACATTGCTAATGGCATCTTATCAATTAGAGACAGTACACAACAGATGGTTTTACAGGGTGGGAAAAGGTACAGAATTAAGATAGATTAGTAAGGAGGCACAGCAGAATCTAAATGCATAGACAACTATTATTTGGAACCACTATTTGGTATATTTGAAATTCCAGTGTTGTTGGGGTGAATAAAATACTTTTTAATGATAATATATTCTCTCATCTTCTAGAGGAGTGGTTTTGATCAAGAAAACAACACCTGGGATATTCAGTGTTTAATCATAATCAGGACAGGGATTTCCACTTCATTTGTGGATTATTCTATTAAAATAAATTTGTGATATTTCCCTTTAAGAAGGTACAGATTTTCCTTTCCCACTTTTCCTCTCAAATTTTCCATGTTCCTGTTTGACCCAAGAAAGACAATCTACTGTTTCTTAACCTTATTTTTGTACAATGTCCTGAGGTTAACCATCTGCAAACATAACAAAAACTCTTTAGGATAAAGAACAAAAGGATATTTTGAAATTGAAATTGAT
Organism: Marmota marmota marmota; assembly: GCF_001458135.2. NCBI lineage: Eukaryota > Metazoa > Chordata > Mammalia > Rodentia > Sciuridae > Marmota > Marmota marmota. Next base: position 10,954,471 of record NW_025999961.1, read on the forward strand.
GCTAAGATAGTGACTCTAAAGCCCCTTTGCAATCTGACCTTTTCCATCAGGTTGCTGTACTAAGGAGTACAAAACTGAGTAGTTTTCAAGCAACAGAAAAATTATTTCTCACAATTACGAAGGATGCAGATCCAAGAACGAGGTGTCAGTGTCTGGTGAGGATCTCCTTCCTGATTGCATACTGATGAGTTCTCCCAGTGGCTTCTTATGGTTCAAAAGGCAACAAGATACTCCGTGTTTCTTCTGTAAAAGCATTAACCCATTCATGAATCTCTGCCCTCATGACCTAATAACATTACACAGGTCCCATATCCTCAGACCAGATTAAGATTATAATTTATGGATTCAAAGGACACAAGTACTAAGACCATCCAAAATCTCAGTTGGAAATCAGGTATTTAAAATTATTTGTTTTTTGAAAAATTCAGGAAGACATTCATTCATGGTGTGTTAATGGGTCATAGAAATGATTAAAGGTAAAAGAACATTGTGTGAGTTTTTTACATAACACTCAAAGTCAGTCAAAAAAACTGAATATTATTCTCCAGTGAGAATAATATATACTTTATACATATGAACAAAAGTGCTAAGCTTTTGCATTTATAAACAGAAAATAAAATATAAATAGAGTTAACAATACTCTTATTTATTGTTATTCTTATTTACCAACACACAGAATCTGTCAAGGATATATGTATTAGTTATTAATAATAGCTCATTAAAAGACTGATTTTAAAATCTATTTTATGATTAATGACTATCCACTTTTAAAGTATATTTATATCGTTTATAATTTTATTTTAATTGATATGTAATAATCTCACATACTTATGTGATAAAACTTGATATTTTGATCCACATATGTGATGAGTAATGATCAGTTCAGGACAACTGGCTTGTCATCCCCTTTAGCATTTATTGTTTCCTCGTGTTTGGAGCCTATGACCTCTTCTTTTATAGTCTTTTTAAAATGTATAAGTCACTTTAAACTACAGTCACTCTACCCTGCTATAGAAGACTAGAATATATCCCTCCTGTTTGTGCTTTGGTTCCCATTATCCAGCCTCCCTGTGTCCTCTCTCCTCCCCCTCTTCCTAACCTCTAGCAATGAGCTTTCTGCTCTCTCCTGTCAAATGAACATTTTAACTTTCACTTAATGAGTCATATTAGTATAAATATCAAGTACTGCAGAAGAAAATTTTAGTAGTTTTACTTACATATCACTAAAATAATATAGAAATACATGTGGTTTAATTTTTTAAAAAGTATAACCATTTAAATAAATTTAAGCATTTAATAGGTCATAAAATAGACATTAAGGAAAGAGAAAAGTATTTGGAGATACTTAATATTGGGCTGGGGATGTGGCTTAGTGGTAAGGTGCTTGTCTAGCATGCACAAGACCCTGGGTTCAATCCCCAGCACTGCAAAACAACAACAACAACAACAACAACAAAAAGATAATATTTAAATAATTGTTTATATTTAAACTATAACTTCTAATAGAGGAAACATTTCCAGGCATTCACAAAGGTAAAGAGGATATATAATGAACATGTCCCCGTAACTAATCAACAGTCATCAATGTTTTGTAACCCACATCTCCTCCCTGCTAATGGTTTAAATAAATTACAGACATCATATGTTTCCACAGACAATTACTTTCTTATGTGTCTATAATTTATACTTTTATATGAACATAAGAAAATATGAATATATCTAACAATATTTCCCTGATGGAATCAAGTGCCCATTGACAGCTTTCCAAAACATCTTAAAAGTGTTTTAAAACTGAAGGAAAGGGATCAGGGAGAGAGAGGAGGGCAGGGAAAGGGAGTACTGGGCATTGAAATGGAGCAAACTATGTTATATGAATGTGTACATATGACAATATGAATCCTATTTTTATGTACAACTGTAATTCACTAATAAAACATAAAAATAAATTTTATTAGCCAGACACAGTAGTATGCACCTGTGATCTAAGCAGCTAGGCAGTCTGGTGCAGAAGGGTTGCAAGTTCAAAGCCAAACTATTCAACTTAGAAAGACCAGTCTTAAAATTAGATAAATAAATAAATAATAGAGGATGTGGCTCAGTGGTTAAGTGACTCTGGTTTCAATCTCTGGTACCAAAAACAAAACAACAACAATAAAACACACAAAGTTGTTATAGTTATGAGTTGTTATAGTTCTCCATACCCATATCTTATATTTTCTGATATATAATAAGTTAATCATTCACTAATTTACTTATAGACTTTCTTTTTTTATTGTATTCTCACATCCTGCCCATGTTTTATTTTCATTAATATAGGACTTAAGGAAGTTTATGTTGCTATTGTATAAATATTATGAATCTATTTAGAAAATTTTTTCTAAAGAAGTTTTTTTTTTTCTTGAAAAGGTAATTTTTTTGGAAACACTTTTGTTTGCCTCCTTAAGAACAGAGACATAAATATGCTTTAACACAAGTATTTAGTTTCTGAAGATGAGGTTATGCTATGGATTTTTTTTGTCATAATGTCAACTTATTTTTAAATCAAGATGAGCTTTCTTAGGAAGGCATCAATGTACTAGTTCTAGAAATTAAAAACATACATAAATAAGTTCATAAATGAAATATTTCAAAGTAAACATAATTTTTATATATTTTATTCAGCATTATAAAATTTTTTCTCATTGATCTTCCTCTAGTTTACTGCTTATATTTTCAGAATACTGAAAAGTTAATTTTTCTTATATTATTTCTCATATTAATTTTTTAAATATATCCTCAACTAGATTTCATATAAGTGAGACTGAAAACTAACAATTCCTCTGACTTTCACAAATTATATACCAATACATTAAGAGACATTTTAAAAATCTAGAGCGTTTTACAAATTGAGTCCATTCATTTATATTTAGCCTGTTTGATAGAAAATATTTTTAATTAAACAATTTACTGCGGTGGGTTAAGCAGTTTTAGGCATTGACTTGCAGTAAAGAAAAAGTACCAATCATCACAAGTGTTCTTCTATTGGTAAAATCAGCTAATTAAGTGACACCTAAATGCATACAACATTATGTTAGAAAATGATAATCTCTCTAACCCCTCAAAAGGAAAATTAGGGTCTAACAAACAGAAAGTATTCTATCACAGAGGGGGTTGATTTGTATTGTGGGGAATGTATTTGAATAGGCTTCAAAAATTTTCAGAACTTTGGTGGGCAGAGGGTGCTAGAATGGAGGCTTTTTGCTAGAGATGGAGAGAGGTCACAGGAGATCCCCAGGTGGATCTTCCCAGAGAAACAAAGACACCACCAGAAATCCCGACATCACCACTTTCAGAGCAGACCAATATTCCACCAGCAGTTTTAAGTAGAATGTTCAGGTCTAACTAAATAATATCTAATTCCGTTCCTTTCATTCCGTACTCCAGTTTCTGCTACATCTGAGCATCAATCCTGATCCTAGGGAATGAAACTAAAATTGATACAGATCCATAGAGACATGGATGAAAATGTCTTATTTAGATTTTTGTCTAAGTTTTTTGTTTGTTTGTTTTTTCTTCATTAAAGATATATAAGAACCGTCAGTGGAAAGTAGATAAAATAGAAAATAGCCAATCAAGACAAGAAAGTTGGGAAAGGCCTTTTCAGTGTGGGAGATTATGTTTGAGTCAGAGTTCTCAAAGGGGACAAACCTATTGGGCGTGTGTGTGTGTGTGTGTGTGTGTGTACATGCGAGCATGCAAAGATATATATGGGGGAGGGGTGATTAAGAAATTGCTCCTGTGATTTCATTTGATTTCTGAGACTGGCAGGTCCCAAAATGTGCAGAATAAGTAAGATGGTTAAATATCCAGGACAGCTGATGTTAATGTGTGGACAGTGTGACCTAGTCAGAATGCAGGCAGGCTAACCCAAAATAATAGTTTGAGTTTGAGTCTTGAGGCAGAACAAAACTGATATACTGATTTGAAGGTCATCAAACAGGATGATTTCCTTCTCTTTCTGTTTTCTTTATATTATTCATTTTTAGGTATACATGACAGTAAGGTATACTTTGACCACTCTCTATCATATCAGCTCAGGAACAGACTTCCTTAATAAGACTGTTAAAGCTCAAGAAGTAAAATCAAGAATCAATAAATGGAATGACATCAAACTAAAAAGCTTCCTCACTGCAAAGAAAACAATAAAGAACACGAACAGAGAGCTTACAGATGGGAGGAAATCTTAATCACCTGCACCTCAGCTAGACCATTAATCTCCAGGATATACAAAGACCTCAAAAAACTTACCACCAGTAAAACAAATAACCCATTCAATAAATGGGCAAAGGAACTGAACAGGCTCTTTATAAAAGAAGAAATATGAATGGTCAAAAATACATGAAAAAATGTTCAACATCACTAACTATTAGAGAAATGCAATTTAAAACTGCACTGAGATTCCATCTCACTCCAGTCAGAATGGCAATTATCAAGAATACAATTAACAATACATTTTTCTTCTTATTCTGAAAAGAAATAAGAAATCTGTTTTGTTCTCCTCAGGCCTTCAAAGCATTGAATGATGTCTTCTAGATTGAATGGTAATATTGTATAAAATCACACTTGCAGAAAAATGCAGAATAATGTTGACTAAGTATCTAAGCATCTCGAGATCCTGTCAAGGCCACCTAGAATATTCACGATCACAGGTGAAAAATCTATAATAAATAATTTTAAGTCCATCTTATTTAATATTGGTAATCATTAGTTTAAAAAGAATATATAGTACCACTGTGTTTCATTTGATGTTTATAGTTCATTCCAGAAGCAGAGATTATTGACTCAACCAGGATTGAGGATTTCCTAGATAATCTAATGCCAAGATTGACTTTTTTTTTTATCTATAAAAGCCATATAGTAAATATTTTATGCATATGGACTGTATTGTTTTTATGACAACTATTCATCTTTACCATTGTGGCATGAAATAGCACAGCCAATAACTAAGCAGAAAAGTGTGGCTGAATTCCCAAAAGCTTTATTTATAAAAACTAGTGATAAGCTAATTTGGATTCACAGTTTGTGATTGGCTGAAATCTGTTACAAAGGATGTAGAAAAAAAAAAAAAAAACAGATGTAAAGGTTTTGTAGTGGGTACTTAAAAGGTTACATATGCCCTGAATAAGGTTGGTTATGACATTATTTGAATCTCATGGCATGGATAATTTGGTGTGTTTCTAATACTTTGAAAGTATTTTAAACTGAATGCAATTTGTGTCCAGCAATATTAGTAAGAGAACACTGCTAATATATTAGAACACAAGACCTAGATTTTCCCTATTAATAAAGAATATATTATTCCTTACACTATTGATTGGTATTTTCCTACTATGTTTTGCAGGGGTATAAACAGAACTCTCCAGATAAACAGAACTAGTAAGATATAAAAACTCTTATATGTATATGTATTTTAAACTGAATGCAATTTGTGTCCAGCAATATTAGTAAGAGAACACTGCTAATATATTAGAACACAAGACCTAGATTTTCCCTATTAATAAAGAATATATTATTCCTTACACTATTGANGAGCACGTGCATGTGTGTTTGTGTATGTATATATATATATATATATATATATATATATATATATATACATACACAAACACACATGCACGTGCTCACATGCACAGAGAAACACACATATATATTCATACATATATTACCTATTGAAAGTATCTATTTTCAGAAAAAAAATTCTGCTTTTTCTACTCAATTTTAAAACTGAACATCTAGCAATTAGAAATTAAATTCTAATATATATCTAATATATACATATGTATATATATATATATACATATATATATGTATATACTTTATATAAAATATCTAGAAAACACAATTATGTAGCTATATACAGACCTTCACAATAATTGCTTTAAGTAATTTTGTTAAGGATAAAACTAAAACTTCTTCTTGCTAATAGTATGGAATGAATCTCTGAAATGTAATAAACATTGGCTGTTTATTAATTTACAATTTAAAATTCACACCCTTAATAATAAGAATTCAAATCCTCCAGGCTTGATTACACTTTCTAATTCCTAGACAATTTGACAACCTCAAGAACATTAAGATAAATGTTGACGTAGGAACAAAGAGTAAAATAATTAAGATACCTAATTTAAAATAGCAGGAGTTTGAAAAATATTTGCTGAATTCAACCACTTTTAATCTTATTGAAAGACAAGCTATTTCAAGTTATATATAGTTTAGGACATAAAAAAATTGAATTCCAGATAATATTAAAAACATAAATAAGATGCATACAGTTATAAGAAGCAGGAGGAAGACAAGGAGGATAATGGGGAAAACTCAAGAAGAGGGAAGAGCAGGAGAAGAGGCATTCAAGGGGAAGAGGTAAGTAGAGATAGGAAGAGGAAAAGGAAAAAGGAGAGGAAGGAGAGAGTGAAAAGAAGAAAATGGAGAAAAGCCAGGTGAAGGAGAAGAAGCTAAGTAAAAGTAGATGCAACAGAGGTGATATGAGAAAAGAAAGGACAGAGAGAGGATGACAAGGAGCTCAGAGTGGAAGATAAGAAGGAGAAGTGGAGCAGAGCCTGCAGCGGTGACTTATAGTTCCTATTTCACCTATTCTCCTGCATGCAAATAAGATCTAGGGGTAAAAGTAATTAGCAATTCATTTTTCACAATAATATCCCAAATACTGACAATTATAATTGGTATAAATAATATATGTTTTAAGAAGTAAGAAATGGGAGCTTTGTGAAAAGAGCAAATTAATTTTTAAAAATCCAACCTAGAAAAGGTTTATTCATCTGTTTTAGAAATGACATTTTATAGGCTGCCAAATACAAAACAGCAATGACATGAAAGCATTACACATATATGCATGTATCTCTGTGTGTATATGCATCTTTATATATGGATATCAGATGGTGTGAATATATCCATTTGTGATGTTCATGCACATATATATGTACACACACTCGCATTCACAGGAACACTGGGCTGAGATATGGAAACCACAAAGGAAAGTGCAATGCTACTGGGAAAGGCACACCAGGACAGTTCTAGAAACATTAAGTTGAAAGGAAAAGGGACTAGAAAGACAAAAGTAGAGAAAATATCCCAGAAGCTTTCAGAAAGCAGCTAATGTTGTGCTTTGGCCACCCACACTCCAGTACCTAGACGTTATATGTTTTAGTGAAGTTGTTCAGATAGTGAAGTTGTTTTTCTTTCTCAATATCTAGCAGATATTTTTAAATTAAATATACTTACGCATACATGCAAACTCCATACACATACATACAGTCACACACACTAAAAAATAGCAATGCTTCTCAGAGCAACTGAAGCCTCCATTTTTATTATGTTTTCTTTTATATAATTATAAAATAATATGCTTAAATTGTGCTACACGTAACAGAAAAGTAATTATTTTGTTTTATATAAAAAATGTCTGCCCAGTACTTTTTCATCCCTTTGTTTTCCTGTGTGATATTTTCTTCAGTGTAATTCAAAACAGCAGTCTCCTGTATGTGGGGAAACAATGAATACAGAAACACAGAGCATTTGAACTCCTAATCTTAGGATGTACAGTCCTAAGTTAAAAGCCTTACACAATGACAAGGCACAGAATAGGATACACATTGGTCTGCATGTCACATGTGTCCCACTGAATAGTCTGCTTGTTTTTTCAGAACCCTCAGAACCATGCTCACTCAGATGCTTACCATTTTTGTTTCTGCCTCCTGGATATGTGGTCTTAACTACCGATTCACTTATCTGGAAACGCTTACCCTTCCTGTTGATCTAGTTCTGAAGTAGGTGGATCTTTGCTCAGCAGGTTGAAAACCTATTCTAGACTTATGACAGCAACTCATAAACACAGCAGAGTGACCAAATTTTCAACACCTGCATGTACGCTTAGATTGACTGTGTTCTCAACACAATGATAACTCATTTTTAGAATTGTGGTTTCTGATTTTTCAACCATATTTCAGTTCTATTACAGAGCTATAGTAATAAAAACAGTGTGCTACTGGCACCAAAACAGGTGTGTAAACCAATGGAATAAAATAGAAGACAGAGAGAGAAATCCACATAAATAGAGTTATGTGGATAGACATAGACAAAGGTGCCAGAAACATACATTGGAGAAAAGATAGCCTCTTCAACAAATGGTGCTGGGAAAACTGGAAATCCGTATGAAGTAGGATGAAATTTAATTCCTGTATCTCATACTGGAGAAAACTCAACCCAGAGTGAATAAAAGACCTATACGTTAGACCAAAACCCTTGTACCTGCTAGAAGAGAATGTAGGCCCAACAGTTCAAAATGTTGGCTCAAGAGCTGACCTTCTTAACAAGTCTCCTAAATAGCAAGAATAAAAAATCAATAAATGGAATGGCATCAAACTAAAAAACTCTCAACAGCAAAGGAATAATCAAGAATGTGCAGAGAGAACCTACAGAATGTGGGAAAATCTTTGTCTCCAGTACCTCAGATAATATTAATTTCCAGGATATACTAAAAAATTTAAAAAGCTTAGTGCCAAAAAAACAAAAATTCAATCAGTAAATGGCAAAGAAATTAAACAGGCACTTTTCAAAAGAAGAAGTATATTCAACAAATATATGAAAAAAATACATTTCCAGTGATTATAGAAGTGCAAATTAAAACTACACTGAGATTTCATCTCACTCCACTCAGAATGTCAATTATCAAGAACACATGTAACAATAAATGTTGGTGAGGATGTGAGGAAAGGGTGCACTCATACATCGTTGCTGGCACTGCAGATTGGTGCAACCACTGTGGAAAGCAGTATGGAGATTCTTCAAAAAACTAGAAATGTAATCACCATTTGACCCAGTATGACCTCCATGTATATACAAAGTATTTAAAATCAGCATACTAAAAAATAAAATCAGCATACTATAATGACACAGACATATCAATGTTTATAGCAGCATAATTCACAATGGCTAAGGTATGAAGCCAAGCTAGGTGAATGGATAAATGGATAAATAAAATGTGACACACACACACACACACACACACACACACAAATAAAGATAGTTAGATATAAAGATAAAATGGAGTATTACTCTGCCATAAAAAGATGACTTTATTTATTTATTTATTTATTTTTTGCTGGCAAAAGGATGTAGGCTCTGGAGACTATCATGCTATATGAAATATACCAGTCTAAATAAACAAACTGACAAAGGTTGAATATTTTCTCTGATATATGAAAGATAAACCCAGTAAGTGATGGGAGTAGCAGTTCAGTGGATTAGACAAAGGGGAATGAATGTAAGGAAGGCGGTTTGGGAAAAAGAAAGACAGTGGAAATAACTTTCCTATATACATATATGAATACACCACAGTAAATCTCACCATTATGTACACCCACAAGAAATTAGTTATAAAGAAAAACTATGAATAAATAGCAGAAATATCGAGGGAGCAGGGGATGGGAGGAGGGAAGAGGAAGGAAATGCAGTGGGGACTGAATTAGAACAAGATATATTTTCCATGCTTTAGTAATTGTGTCAAATGTGTTCAACTGCCATGTATAAAAAGAACTGGAAAAAAAAAAACAGAAATCAGCATGCTGAACTTTATTAAACTGAAGCACTCTGTCTTCCAAAAGACAATGAAAAAAAGAATGGGAAGATAAGACACAGACTAAGAGAAAATACTTCCCAACACACTCAAATAAAGAACTGTTGCCCAAAATATACAAAGAAAAATCAAAATTCAACAATTATTAAAAAAATAGTTTATTTAAAGAATGAATAAATAATTTGAAAAGGAACCGAAAAACATGCAGATGGCAAACAAACATGTAAAAAAAAAATGTCCCACATCATATGTCATTAGGTAAATTCAAATTAAAGTCATGATATGTCACTAAACACCTTTTCAAATGACCACAATCTGGAACAATGATAATTCTAAATGGTGACATGGAAGTACAGCAACAGTTCTCACATATTGTTGGTGGGAATATAAAATCTGCAGGCACTTTGGAAGATAGTTTGCCTGTTACTTATAAATTAAGCATATTTTTACCATATAGATAAGCAAATAAACATTTTATTTGCTCAATGGGCATTTTAAAAAAATATGTGCACACTACAACCTACACATAGATAAATTTACAGCAGCTTTACTCTAATTACCATAACATAGTGCTATGGTTTAGATATTTAGTCCATGTGTACATGCTAAAAGGAATTTCAGAAATACAATGATTAGGTTATGTTGTTGAAGGCCATGTATGAATTATAGATTTGTTTGAGCCATCAAAAGGCAGGGTGTTGCTTTTCTGGGAACTCTCACTGAAATTCCACTGATAGAGAACACTCAGATTATGCCGACACCCTGCCTTGGCTTGGACAGCTCTAGGTTCAAACGCAGCCACCCAGAGGTAGAGAGGAGGTGGGCTTAACCCGCCAAGCCCCAAACAACTTGTTTCTTCCATCATCATCCTGTTTTCCTAGAGAAGCCTGTCACACTGAAATCCTTTGATGTTTCTACCTACAAAAATAAAACAAGGGCTCTTGTTCTTTGTGAGACCCAATCTGCATCAGAGCTGAACACCCATCAGATTTCGATTTTCACTTATTTTCATGTCTTGTCTTTATTTCTTAAATTTCTCATACCTTCAATATTTCATATGTGACTCATTGCCCTATTTCAGGGAAAGAGTAAACATCAGGACAGCATATGAACTCTAAACTAATCAGTAAATTAATTCACTAATATGGATTAACTGGGTGGAAATTGTAGAAAGAAAGGGAGGAAGTGGGTCACAAAGGGGCAAGCTTTTAATGTTTATATTTTATCCCTGTTAAGTGGGGCTCTCTCTCTCTGCTCCTGGCTGTCATGTTCTGATCTCTTTTCCTCTGAACACCCTCTAACACGATGTTCTGCCTCACCTTTACTCCAGAAAAATGGAGTCTGCCAACCATGAACAGAACTTCTGAAATTATGAGCCTGAATAAAATTTTTCCTCTTCAAAGTTGTACCAGTTGGGTATTTTGTTTACAGTGACAAAAGTTGACAAAAACACACAGTATCAACCAAGATTTAATTCAATTGGTTACTGCATGAACTATGGTATATTAAATAAAATAAAATATAATCAGGGCTACAAAGAACTGAACTGTCAAGCTGTTATGGTTTGCATATTAGGTATCCAAACACTTGTATTAATATAGGAATGTTAGGAGGCAAAATTATTAGATTTTGAGAACTGTAATCTAATTTGTTCATCATAGTTTGAATGTACTGGGTGGTAACTCTAAGCAGGTGGGTCCTGGTTGTAGGAGGTGGATCTCTGGGAGAGGTACCTAGAAGCACTGTTCTTGCGGCCTCCCTCCTCCTCCTCCTCC
>NW_025999961.1:10965899-10989974 GCF_001458135.2 Marmota marmota marmota
CTCCTCCTTCTTCTCTCTCTCTTTCTCTCCCCCCCCCATGTCCTTCCTGATCCCACCATGAGATAAGCAGCTTTTATCTGCTGGATCCCTCCCTCATGACACGGTGCCTTACCTTGTGCCCAGAACAATTGAGTTAACTGTATATGAAAGGAGACCTCTTAAATCATGAGCCACAAATAAACTTTTCCTACTCTTAAGTTGTTTCTGTTAGGTCTTTTTGTCACAGTGATATAAAAGTCAACTAAAAGAAAAAGACATGGAGAAATATTAAATGAATATAACTAAGTGAAAGAAACCAGTTTGAAAAAGTTACATGCTATATGATTCCAAACATAAAAAGTTTTGAAAATTATGAAACTAAGAGACTATACAAAGATGATCCAGGGGTTGTTAAGGTAAGAAAATGACTGAACAGACAGGGCACAGAGGACTTTTAGTGCAGTTAAAATACTTGTGGAATATGATAATAAAACATGTAGACAAGCACGGTGCTCAGGAGGCTGAGGCAGGAGGATCACAAGTTTAAAGCCAGCCTCTACAATGAGGAGGTGTTAATCAGCTCAGAGAGATCCTGTCTCTAAATAAAATACAAAATAGGGCTGGGGATGTAGATCAATGGTCAAGTTCACCTGAGTTTAATCCCTGGTACCAAACAAACAAACAAAGAAGTAGACAGATTTATGTATTCTCTCTCTCTCTCTCTCTCTCTCTCTCTCTCTCTCTTCAAAATTTCTCCAGATTTACTGAGTCAAAAATATTTAAACCATATATCACCCATTTTCTTTTAAAGAGTAACTATATGTTCACAGTAAAATTGAGAGGAAGAGAAATATCAGCTACATTAATACATGCATAGTCAGAGTGTTATTCTATTACAATACCCAGCAAAGTTATGAAATTGTACCACTTACATAAATATTAATACTCACTAGCAGAGAAGCAATCTTGTTTTAATTTTGGACATACTCTGAACCATCATTTTCACTCAAACTCAATAGTGTATAGGAATCACTTTTGCATTTTACAATGTATGGATTTAGACAAATATATAATGACATGTGTGTGTGTGTGTGTGTGTGTATACACATAGTATATACATAGTACTCAAAAGTTATGGAATTAATTTTCCTCAAAAATAAAAGTTTGTGTATATATATATATATATATATATGTATATACACAGACATATATACGTACACTGTGTGTGTATGTATGTATGTGTGTGTGTATATATATATATATATATATATATATATATATATTACAGTGATAGTAATAAATAGTGTGAGGTGAAAAAAGCAATTTGCTCATAATGCATAATTCCATATTAATAAAAAAGTAAAAAACAATAAAACTATGTCATTATATATTTTTCTAACTCCATATATTGTAAAATGTAAAAGAGATTCCTAATATATACTATCTAATTAGAGTGATAATGATAATGATAATGATGGTTCAATGTATGTCCAAATTGAAACAAGGTTGCTTCTCTGCTAATGAGTATTAATATGAGTGGCACAATTTTATAACATCGCTGGGTATTGTAATAGAATAACACATGACTATGCATGTATTAATGTAGCTAGTATCTCTCTTCCTCTCAATTTTACTGTAAACATATAGTTACTCTTTAAAAGAAAATGAAAAGAAAATGGGTGGGCTGGTGTTGTGGCTTAGCAGTAGAGTGCTCACCTAGCACAGACGAGGCACTGGGTTCCATCCTCAGCAACACATAGAAAGAAAGAAAGAAAGAAAGAAAGAAAGAAAGAAAGAAAGAAAGAAAGAAAGAAAGAAAAGAAAATAGGTGATATAAGGTTCAATTTTTTTTTACTCAGTAAATCTTTAACTTTTAAAAGCACAAAAAGAAGAGAAATATATTTTTGAATTTCAAATACAGTTCTATTGCAATATATCATATCATTACCATACTAAATTCCAAAAACTCATTTTAAATCTTCGGTGGATAATTTATATTTCTACTCTGTGATCATGATCTATTTTCAAAATTCATAATGTTTATATCATGATTCTTATACAAATATAAAATAAACATTCACATAAATTTATCTAACTTATTAATTAATGAGGGAAAAGTAAGATGTTATAATAAATTTAAGGAGTTCTTGAAAATATATATAAATATTTAAAAAAACATAAAGAGAGAGAGAAACAGAACAATAAATAGAAACATTTTACAAAAAAAAAATTGAAGTAAGATGCTTGGGTTAGAAATATCAATGGGAATGTTTTAATGCTTTACAGAAGAATAAATCTCAGTGCTTATCTGTTCCTCAGGACAGATTCATTTGTATTTCTACCACACAGAGATCTGCAAGTTAACCTCTTGCCTCTGTGGAGTTCTAAAATAAGCAGGAAATAGGGATTCATGCTCAGCATGAAAAAGAAACTAGTAATTTCTTTTGTCAGTTTTCAAGCTCTGGATAATATTTGTGATATTGTTCATACTTCCTTCGTTAAAAGTCTCTAATATGTGATTATAAGCCACAAAATAATAATTGAAACTAATTATTGACCAAAATTAATATTTTGTCATATGTATGCTCATTAATCTGTGCAAAAAAATCATTAACACAAATATAATAATTATTTCTTGAAATTACAAAGTTAAAATAAATTTTGGCTACATTTCAGTTGTTATTGGAACTTACGGTATATTAGGAGTTCTTCAAATATATTAGAAAATCATCAATCAATATAATCAATTTAGAATTCATTTAGTATGTTAGGTAGTTGATAGTTATAGGAATGAAAAATAATCTAAACTGATTTTAAAGTTGAGATGTGAGGAGTCCCTGCTATGGTGGCACACATGCCTGTAATCTCAGTGGCTCAGGAGGCTGAGACATGAGGATTGCAAATTTAAAGCCAGCCTCAGCAAGGCTCTAAGGAACTCAATGAAACCCTGTCTCTAAATAAAATACAAAACAGGGCTGGGGATGTAGCTCAGTGGTAGAGTACCCCTGAGTTCAATCCACAGTACCAAAAACAACATCAACAACAACAAAAACAAATAAACAACAACAACAAAAGTGGAAGAGTTTTTTGTGCTTCAAAATAGTTTTATTATAATAGCTTAAGGAAGTAGAGGAATTAAAGAGTAAGTGATAAATATCATGTAGATGTTGGGACTGACAGAGAGACAGAACATCTAGTTCATAATTCTTAAGGGAGGGTCACCTGAGGTCCAGACCAAATTACTAATCAAACCTATGTCAAAAAAGATACAAAATAAAGAGTAGAAGTTCTCATATATATCTGAATAAGACGATTCTTGATTTTATACTATTTCTTAAAGTGTATTACTTAACCCTAAACCTAACACTGACCCTAACCCTAACCCACATGGCTTATAGTAAACAAGAAATAATAATAAAAGATTTAAAAATCTGAAACCCCATGTTATTCTCAAATTCTTGATATATTCCTTAACTATCACTTTGAAAAATAGTGATTGCTGAAGAATTTTCTAAATCAAATATGGCTCTCTTCTCAAAAGTTATGGGATTAATGTCCCTCAAAAATAAAAGTTTCAGGGCTGGGATTATGGCTCAGTGGTAGAGCACTTGGGTATCATGTGTGAGGCACTGAGTTTCGATGCCTAGCACCATATGTAAATTTTTTTTTAAAAAAGTCCATCAATCAATCAATCAATAAATAAATATTTTACTTATATCAAATTATCTTGATTATATTCCAATAAATAAAATAAATCAATACTATTTGGAAGGATATATTTCTAAAATAAATTAATTATGTAAAAGGACTCATTATTTTCTTAAACTTTTGTATTTCACACAAGTTGCCTGCTATAAAACTTTTTCTTTTTTAACATTTAGCTTTTAAATGTAATAATACATGGTAAACTAGCATAAACTTGTTGGACTTGCTGTGTAGCTTATGTACTTTTGAATATTTATTTTATTCACGTTTCTTTGTTCAATCACCATGTCTTATTTTATAAATATTTTATGTATCAAATTGAATGGCAATTTTCTTGATTATGTTAGAAAAGAATTGGTGTTTAATCTAATTGGTCACAATTTAAGAATATCAATATTTAATGATGATGTACTTACATATATAAAACAAACTTTACTCAAGATAAAAAATCAAACAGAAATCAGCACAATAATAGTGATTTCAACACACCTCTCTCACCAAAAGTTAGGTCATCTAGACATGAACCAAACAAACAAACAAACAAACAAACAAAAAACTCTAAAAGTAAAAATATTATTAATCAAATGGACCTAAAAGACATCTATAGAATATTTAATTCACCAAAACCAAATTTACTCTCTTCTCAGTGGCACCTGGAACCTTCTTTAAAATGGCCATAATTCAATGTACAAAACAAGTTTTAACAAAGAGAGAGAGAGAGAGAGAGAGAATTCTTTGTTTCCTATCAGATCATTATGAAATGAAACTAGAATTTAGGCCAAAATAAACATAAAAATCATTTTAACACCTGGATATTAAAAACTACACAAATTGAATATAGAATGGCACATAGAAAAATAAGGTTAACATTTAAAATAATCATTGTTAGAAACTAATGGCAACAAAGATACAATATAACAAATCTCTGATATAGAATGAATGCAATTCAAAGAAGAAAGTTTATAACATTGAGTCATCTGGCAAGGAAAAAAAAATAAAGGGATAGGAATAAAAAAAAAGTCATGGTAGAAAGATGTCAAATAAATAATCTAAATTGATAATCTAATCTGATTGATGCCCATCTTAATCTCTGGGAAAAGGAAGAAAAAACTAATTCCAGAATAAAGAAGACAGAAACTCATTAAAATTAGTACTAAAATTAATAAAATTGAGGATTAAAAATGAAAATTTCAATGGTACAAAGAGTTGGTTCTTAGGAAAGATAAGGAAGATTGACAAACCCTTAACTAAAATAACTAAAAGAGAGAGAGAAGACCCAAGTCTACAAAATCAATGATAAAAAGAAGATATCACCACAGTCTTATCTGAAATCCAGATGATCATTAGAAATTATTCTGAAAAAGTTTACTCCAATAAACTGGAAAATCTAGATAACACTGGCAAATTTCTAGACATGTATGAGCTACCCAAATTGAACTTAGGTAAAGAACACCTAAACAAACCAATATCAAGAATTATGATTAAAGCAGTAAATACAAGCCTTCCAATAAAGAAAATCCCCAGACCAGAGAGGTTCTCAGTCAAATTCTATAAGACCTTTAGGAAATAAGGCAAATCTTCCTCAAATTATTTCATAAAATTAAAAGGGAGAAAACACTCTGAAATTCATTCTATGATTTCAGTCTCACACTGATACTAAAAACAGACAAAGACATATCAAGAAAAGAAAACTACTGACCAATATTCTTGATGGGCATAGACACAAAAATCCTTAATAAAATATTGGCAACCTACATTCAAAAACATATTAAAAAGACAGTATATGATGATTTTTTGGTTTTCATGTCAGGGATACATATGCAAATTCACAAATGTAATTTGACACATAAATTGAGTTATGGACAAGAATCACTTAATCATCTTAATAGGTGCAAAAAAAGGATTTGAAAAAATCCAGCACCCAACAAATACCATTTTAACCCATTATTCTTTAATCCAGTAACAGTTTGTTTTTAGATATATTATAAGTTGATGCTTTTATTTAGGAAAATAAAGTTTTATGTCATCGTCCATGTTTAATATTAATGACATAAGAAAGTGACCTTAACATTAAAAAGAATTTATACAACAAAACCAAAGCCAACATTACCCTGAAAGGAGAAAAACTGAAAGCATTTTCTCAAAATTCAGGACTAAGACAAGATATCCACTCTCACTTATATTCAATACAATTATGGAAACTCCAGCCAAAGCAATCTAGTAAGAAAAGAAATTTAAAGGGATATGAATAGGAAAAGAATCAAATCACCTTGACATTACCTATATCTACAAGACCAAAGAAACATCACCAGGAGTCTTATACAGCTGACAAACAAATTTAGAAAAGTAGGAGGATATAAAATTAACATAAGTAAATCAATGGCTTTCCTATATTATAATACTGAATTTTCTGAGAAAGAAATAATAAAAACACCTAAAAAATGTTTGGGAATAAATCAAACCAAAATTATGAAAATAATAGATAGTTAAAGAAAGAAATTCAAGAAGAACTTAGAAAACGGGACAGCTTCCCATGATCCTGGATAGGCAAAAGTAAAATTGTCACAATGGGCATTGTACTAAAAGTGTTATACAGATTCACTGCAACCCGAATCCAAATACTGATGACATTCTTGACAGTACCAGAAAAAGCAATCCTAAAATTCATTTGAAAGAATAAAAGACACAGATAGCCAAAGCAATCCTTAGCAAGGAAAGCAAGGTTGGAGGTATCACAATTCTGTGTTTCAAATTATACAACAAAGATACAGCAACAAAAACACTATGGTGTTAGCATCAAAACAGACATCAAGACCAATAGAACACAATAGAAGAAAGAGTCAAATACACAAAGATACAGCTATCTGCTACTTTACGAAGGTGATGAGAATATACATTGGAGAAAAGATGAACATTTTAATAAATGGTGCTGGGAAAAGAGGATACCCAAGAGTAGAAAAAGTGAAACTAAATCCCCATTTTACACCCTGAAAAGAGTTGACTCAAAGTGAAAGACCTAGGAATTAGAGCAATAATTCTGCAACTGGTAGACGAAAACATAGGATCAGCACTTCGATATATTGGAACAAGGATAAACTTCCCTAACAAGACTCCTAAAGCTCATGAATAAATAAGTGGGACAGAATTGAATTCAAAATCTACTGAACAACAAAGAAAACAATTTAGAGCATGAAAATAGATCCTAATGAACAGAAGTTGTTATGCCTACCTGCAAAGTCCTATAAAATTTGAATTAGATTAATGCCTATTAAACACATTTATAAAACAACACATATCATGTTTACCCATCATTTTTTAATTTGGTCATAGTTTACTTTTTTAGATATATTTTAAATTGATGCTTTTATTTAGTAAAAGAAAGTTTTATGTCATCTTTGATATATAATATTAATGACGAACTTAGTGTAATGAAAAATTTATAAATATCTATAAAATAGAATTTTAATTTCCAATTATTTACCAATGCCTTCATGAATATAGCACTATACTTAACTAGAATGATGGTTTACTAAATGACAATTATTTCCATAGGTATCAATATTTGTATCTATATATACATCAATAGCTATGTTATTTACATATTTAATATATATGATATATATATCACACACACATATATATTAAGTTTAGTAGTTTGCAAATATATGAGATTGATCAACTTTTTAAAAATGTATAACAGTTTATTTATTTTAGTTTATGCAAGTTTATTTTAATAAGAAATAATATTGTTAGAGTTTATGCTAAACAGAAAGAAATAATTTTAATAAAAATGGTGATTGTGTTAGAATCTTTCAGTTTCCAAGATTGTCTTCATAGTAAGTTTTATACTTAGAAAATGACATGGCTTTTAATGGATTGCTGAGATCTTCCTTAACACACTACACCAGGAATGTTAAATAGTACCCTAAAGGGCCATGATTAACATCCAACTATCTCTCACAAAAGTCTGTTCATTTAGAATTCTACCTGCCTCAATTTCATAGCCTACTCAAACACATACATGGTGAAAAGTGATAATTCATGTTTGTAACAGTAATTATAAAGAAATTTAAGACTCTATTCTTTGAAGGAATAATATATCTAACAGGGTTCAGCACTGAGGTAATTTTATTGTGCTTCAAGACTTTTCAAATGGCCAGTCTTCATGTTATCCAGGATAGACAACAATTAACTAAATTCCTTATATACCCTGTGGCATTCTGAGCAATTGAATTAACTGTATTGTAAATTAATTCTAACTCTATGGATAGTAGAACCCAATAATCTGTTATTTAAGTAGAATGCCCAGGGTGGGTTTACTTAACTCCTGCCATATTTTTTTTCCCATTTATAAAGTTGTAATATGGACATGCAAGTTGCTGAGTTGTCTGATACACAACAGATACCTATAAATGAGCTTTATAGATGTTATACTTATCTTAATACAGTGTCAGTTTGACTAATCCTCCCTGAAGGAGATTGTTCTGTGGTTAGTTCATATGTAAATCTTGGTCTTAAATATATTAATTGAATTCCTGAGCTTATATTTTAATATCTAAAACAAACTTACAGAAGTACCATGACCTTGAAATGTGACATATTTATATATGTTAAGAGTTAGTAATTCATAACTTTATGTGATTATGGAATTAGGTTAAATCCTTTGATGTAAATCAACCTTAGTAATTGAATAATTTCATGAATGCGTCTAAAAGTCCGATTATAAAATTTAACTTCTATAAGTTATGCAAATACTAATAGCATCAAAATCAACTAAGAAGTTCTGGAACTATAATGATGAAGAATGCATGTAAAGAAAGAAAAATTCATATCTATAATGAGAATCTGAAAGCATTATTTTTTATTGTGGAGGGAAAATAAAACAGGGTTTATTATCTACTAAAATGGCATTTATGCTTATTATATCTTAAACAATGTAATCACTTCATGAACAGTTGCTTATATGCTCAACAATTAATATACTCCCAGTTTTGATGAAGATACTCAGAAACTAATCTGTAATTATAATTTTTTGATGTTAAGAAAACAAAATGATTTCATTTGTGATGTGTGTGAAGGAAGTACAAAATTATAGTTTATTTAGTTGAATATAAATTATGCAAAATGTTTCTGTTTTAAGTATTGTTGACTTGTGAAAAAATAATAAATTTTCCAAATGCAGGTGTTTTCTACAATTGAACAATGCTCAACCAAGGAGAGGGAAGATTAAATCAAACTGTATGTTAAAAATAGTTGCATAATTTTCTTCTTTGGGTATATATTCTTACTCTTTAAAGGAAATATAATTGTGTATAGAATGCTATGTCTTTAAATATTTTATTACAATTCAGTGAAGAAAAAGTAGAATAAAAATTGAATAATAGATACTTGTCTTCAGAAACAAGTGAAGAAATTAGCAAAAATGTTCATACAGTCATCATTCTACATATTTCCTGGTAAAATAGCTTGTGTCTTTAACAGTACTCTAGGGTCAATAAATGGCATATTTCAAAATTCTTTATACAAAGATTTACATTCTACATGGCAAACAGTAGAAGAGATTTTGACTTTCATACCAAAACTTCCAGTATAGATTTCAAAACTGTCATAAGATTGAAGAATATTCACAGGTTTTGTCATTGTATCAAATAAAAAAAAAATCATACAATTTTCAAGAGAAATAAGATTTTTTCCTGATAGAGAATTAAATGTTTAATTTGATGAACTATGTAAAAAATAGTCATAACTGTTCTATAATTTTAAAAAATTAATGCCTTCCAGTTTTTCAAAATTGGTCTTCTTTTTGTATTTACTGAAAAAAAAATAATTTGTTTTCACTAATGGCCAGTTGATGCAAAAAAAATCAATCTGATAACTATGTGCTCAGCTTAGTACTGTAAGTTTCCATCTATGAGCATACTATTGCTTTTTAAATCTCCCAAATCAAGTATTTTATCCCATAGCACCCTATGTTTATGTTGAATATTTCTGGTATGGTATATGATAGGTTAAAGATGGGAAAACTTACGTTATTACTCAAAATAAAATTAAGGATGGTAATGTAAAGTAGTCAAGATTGATGCACTGGTTGGTCAATACAGAGAATATAATTAAAAATTTAAAGTGTAGGTAAGTGTACCTGTCTTAATTCAGGATGCTATAATGAAATATCAAGGAGCAGGTGACTGAAACATCAATTTACTTCTCACAGTTGCGTTGGCTAAAAAGATGAAGATCAAAGCATTTCTTGTCAAAAGCTGTTTTATTTCTTTGCTTTTACAGCACAGTGCTGGGATAAAGAGCAATCTCTCTTGTGTTGCTTCTCATAAGGGTGCTAATTTCATTATGAGAGTCCCAAATTCATGAGCTAATTACATCCCTAAGGCTCAGCCTCCTAACACCATTACATTGGATGTGAGAATATTGACATATAAATTTTACTGGGGGGTAAGGCACAAACTTTTAGTTTTTGACACTGCTGTAATAAAAACATGTTTTTCTTTTGTTTTACTATCATTGATTTTGATTGTTTGTTTGTTTTTCCCTTTCCATTTCCTTCTCTGATATAAGATAAGAAATATCAGAGAAGGAAAGGAAACATAAAATCAAGACCTTAACTCTGAAGAAAAATTGGATGATTTGAGGACAGTTATTTGCATGTGGTTTGTTTTAATTTTTTGTTTGTTATTAATAGTAGCCTTATGACTAGAAAATATGACCTTGAAATAGTGGTTCCCAAAAATGTATGAATAGATTAACCCAGGAAATATTAATAGGAAATTGGGGAAGGATATAATTCTTAAGATGTATTAATACTATTTAACTGAGAGAATAACTGTAGGGAAACTGCAGATGCAGCCCAGGTTGGTTAAGGCATCTTCTCCAGTGAAGCAGAAGTCACCAATAAAATAAATTCCAGACCAACAAACTGTAGAACATTTTCCTTATGATAGCAATGTTAAAAAAGTTTCAAGCCATTCAGTAGATGAATGGATAAAAAAAAATGTGGCATATATACACAATGGAATTTTACTCAGCAATAAGAGAGAATAAAATCATGGCATTTTCAGGTAAATGGATGGCATTGGAGAAAATAATGCTAAGTGAAGTTAGCCAATCCCCAAAACACAAATGCCGAATGTTTTCTCCGATATAAGGAGGCAGATTCTTAGTGGGGTAGGGAGGGGGAGCATGGGAGGAATAGACAAATTCTAGATAAGGCAGAGGGGTGGGAGGGAAAGGGAGTGGGCAGGGCATTAGCAATGATGGTGGAATGTGATAGACATCATTATCTAAAGTACATGTATGAAGACACAAATTGGTGTCAACATACTATATATACAACATACAACCAGAGATATTAAGAAATGTGCTGTATATGTGTAATAAAAATTGTAATGCATTCCACTGTCATTTATTTTTTAAAAAATCAATTAAAAAAAGAAAAGTTCCAAGACATACTTTTGAAATCAGAATAATGATTTGTTGGGGAGGAGTGCTGGGGATTGAATCCAAGGATGCTTTATCATTTTACTACACACCTAGTTATTTTTATTTATTTATTTGTTTGTTTATCTATCTATTTATTTATTTATTTAATTTTGAGAAAGTGTTTCACCAAGTTGTTGAGACTGGCCTTGAACTTGTGATCCTCCTCCTGCTTTGGCTTCTGGACTCACTTGGCTTAGAGGTGTGTGCCACCATACCTAACTCAGAATAATAATTTAAAAATGAAGAGATAAAGAGTAGAAGACTGGAAATCAAGGTCTGAAAAATAATTAACTTAGCATTGGTAGTTGCTTTTATAAACAAGCTGTGACCCTTATGTCAAAGAAGCAAGAGTCTGTTTTTCAAATTAGAAGTCAAACTCAATTTAGCATTAGGATGCCAGTAATATAAAGATTTAAGTGGGCATGAAAATTCAAACATGAAAGAGATAACTAAGGTAGAGATAAATTAAGAAAAATCTGGAGTGAAGACATTACATTATTTATTGTGTCCAGTATTTCCATGATGTTCTAAATTTCTAAAGAGCAATGAATATTCTCTTAGGAAGGAGAAAAGATCCTTTATCTTCTCCTTTTTTTTTAAAATGATGTTCATCTATATAGTATTTGAAAAGTATAATATTGCAGTTCTTGATAGGTAATGTATCCAAAATGTGTTTAAATGCACCCAACTAGATTACAGAGAAGGAATAACAGCAAAGTAGAATTCACCATTGCTTTTAAATTTTTAATCACAAACATTAATTTCTAGTTTTCTATCTCTGTAAGAATATTGGACTATGGTCTATGCTGGCAAAGAACTTGGTTCTGGACTGTAATATAAATATGATGATTCATACTACTGAGTTTGTAGCTGTACAAAATAGCTTTATCAATCCTGTTGCATATTTGAAAGTCTGAGAAACTGTGTTCATAAGAACATGGACTTGGGCTGGGGATGTGGCTCAAGCAGTAGCGCGCTCGCCTGGCATGCATGCGGCCCGGGTTGGATCCTCAGCACCACAAACACACAACGATGTTGTGTACGCTAAAAACTAAAAAAATAAATATTAAAAATTCTCTCTCTCATATACAGGGTAAAAATGGGAGTTCATAACCCATTTGAATCAAATGTATGAAATATGATATGTCAAGAGCTTTGTAATGTTTTGAACAACTAATAATAAAAAAATTCTCTCTCTCTCTCTCTCTCTCTCTCTCTCTCTCTCTCTCTCTCTTTAAAAAAGAACACAGACTTAGTGGAATAATAAATCCATTTTACCAAGCCTTAAGATGCTCTACCACTACATGGAATATCTTTATAAGCATATCTTCTGAAAGAAGTGCATAATAATATTCTTCACAGGTCAGGGCAGAATCAGAAAAAAAATTATTAATGCCTTCAACTTACAGTTTATGGATAGAGGGTTTTTTTTAATGGCTAGCTTTGACTCAGCATCAAGATATTTTACATTTCTCTGGATTGACATATTCTTGGAGTAATTTTTTTCAATAAGTATTTTAAGATAGAAGTCTTAGAGAACACATGACATGAAAAAACTTCATCACTGAGAAGAGTCAGTTTTCAATCATATCATCACTTTCTTTAATAATCTTATTTTTCCCTTCAGAGGAAGAGGAAGAACTGTTCTGGCTATACTGTCTTCACTCACTTATCCTCCTCTCTCTCTCTCTCTCTCTCTCTCTCTCTCTCTCTCTCTCTCTCTCTCATACACACACACACACACACACACACACACAAAGTGGGGAGAAGGTATTATTAGAAACAAACAAGAAAATGAAGATAAAGAGATAATGTACCACTTGCCTAAATTACTTTTATCTTGTCCATTGTGAACACTAAGCTAAAATCTCTTAATTCTAACTTTTATCTCTTCTCTCTTAATGAGATATTTATGTGTTATACAAGCTGTTTATTATGACAATCATTTAATAATTTCAGTGAATCTTAATATGACTTTACATAGTGCACTGATTGGGTTGTGTTGTGCTGATTTCTATTACTCTTTGTTACCCAGAATAACTTGAAGGAGCTGCTTGTATACACTAAATATCATTTTACCCTATTTGCAAACATATGTCTCCATTGTTTCAATAAAATCAAGGACATTACTAAACATATGCTTTTAATTGTTGTTAAAACTGGAGAAAACTATAGATGTTTAAAATTTAATACATTGCCATATAAGACACTGTAAATACAGCTAAACATTTTTAATGGGTTTTATGATCTTCATAAGATGTATCTGCTGAAGAAAGGAAATAAATTTCTAGTTAGGCAGATTTTTAAGAATATGTTTGATAGTGTAGTGCAGAACCAGCAAAAAGAAAACATTAGGATGAGTATATTTAGAGTAATATATTTATATTTATTTAATTAATTTTAATACTTCTGTTATTCACAATATTAACACAATTTATTTTCTCTAATTAATATTATTTTTGTTTTTTATATTTTCTTAACTTGTACTACTTAAAATGATGAGAATATTTAATTACCTATAAATTATATTACCTACAATATATTGCATTACCTAGACAAAATGAAAACAATTATAACACTTTTTTAATGCATATTAATTGTACATAGTAATTATGGCTAGTGTAATATTTTCATACATGGACACAGTAGGGACAGATTTAATTTAAATTTTCTTTTTCCACACTTGCCCTATATACAGTCTTTCCAATTTTTGGTAATCATACTCCTTCTTTCATACAGACTGGTTTTAATGTCCACATGTGGTAAAAAATATGTGGTATATGTCCTTCTGTGTCTAGATTATTTCACTTCAAATAATTTCCTCCAGTTTCTTTGATTTTACTGAAAATGACAGGATTGCATTCTTTTTATGACTGAGTTTTTCATTGTGTATATATAACATTGTTTCTTGGTCTCCTCATCTACTAATGAATCATCCCAAACTGATTCCTATATCTTAGCCATATGAAAAGTGTTAAAATAAACACAGCTATACAGGTATCTCTTTGACATGCTGATTTTATTTCTTTTTGATATATACACAGAAGACTGATAGCTGGATCATATGGTAGATATCTTAGCTTTTTTATAGTTTTTTTTATTTAAAAAATGTTCTTTTAGTAATACATAATAGTAGAATATATTTTGACACATCATACATACAAGGATTATAACTTCTCATTCCTGTGGTTACATGACGTTGGATTACACTGGCCATGTATTCATATATGAACATAGGAAAGTTATGTCCATTCTACTGTCCTTCCCATTCCCATCTCCTCTCCTTCTCCCCATCCCTCCTGATCAATCTGGTGAACCTCCACTCCTCCCTCCCCCACACCTATTGTGAGTCAGCATCCACATATCAGAGAGAATATTAGGTCTTTGGCGTTTTGATGTTGACTTATTTCACTTGGCATGATAGCCTCCAGTTCCATCCATTTAGTGGCAAATTCCATAATTTCATTCTTCCTTATGGCTGAACAATTTTCCATTGTGTATATGTACAAAACCTAGGTTGTTTCCAAGTTTGACTATTGTGGAATTGTGCTGCTATGAACATTGATGTGGCTGCATCACTATAGTATGTTGATTTTAAGTCCTTTGGGTATATGCCAAGGAGTGGGATAACTGGGTCAAATAGTAGTTCCATTAAAAGTTTTCCAAGGATTCTCCATACTGCTTTCCAGAGTGGTTGCACCAATTAATAATTTGCAGTCCTACCAGCAATATATGAGTTTACTTTTTTTTCCCCACCTCCTTACAACATTTATTGTTATATGTATTCTTGATAATTGCCATTTTGACTAGAGTAAGATGAAACCTTGGAGTAGTTTTAATTTGCATTTCTCTAATTGCTAGTCAGGTTGAGCATTTTTTCATATATTTGTTGATCATTTGTATTTCTTCTTCTGTGAAGTTTCTTTTCAGTTCCTTTGACCATTTTTTGATTAGGTTATTTGGTGGGTAGTTTGGTATGAAGTTTTCTGATTTCTTTTTATATCCTGAAGGATAATAGTCTGAGGTGCCAGCAGCAAATATTTTTCTCCCATATGTAGGCTCTCTGTACATGTTCTTGATTGTTTCCTTTTCCGTTAAAAAAAAAAAAAAAAAAAAAAAAAAAGCTTTTTTAAATTTGATACAATTTCAGTTATTGATTCTTGATTTTACTTCTTGTGTTTTCAGAGTCTTGTTGAGGAATTTGGTTCCTAAGCCAACATAATGGAGATTTGGTCATACTTTTTCTTCTAGTAGGCACAGGGTTTCTGGTCTAATGCCTACGTCCTTCATCCTCTTTCAGTTAAGTTTTGTGCAGGGTGAAAAATGGGGTTCTAATTTTATTTTGTTACATATAGATTTCCAGTTTTCACAGCACCATTTGTTGAAGAGTCTAGCTTTTCTCCAATGTATGTTTATGGTGCCTTTGTCTAGTATAATATAACTGTATTTGTATGGGTTTTTGAGGAACTTCCCTATTGTTCTAGAGAGTGAACATACATTTCTATCAACAACATATGAGTTTATTTAATTCCACATCCTTTGGGGCATTTTTTATCTTTGTAATTTTTTTTTGTAATAGGCATAGTGAGGGTATTGAAATGGTATCTTCTTATATGTGCATTCAATTTTTCTGGTTAATGATATTGAGTAGTTTTCGTATGTTTTTTAGTCTTTCATATTCCTTCCTTTGAGAAGTGTGTTATTTGGATTATTTTTTTCAATTTTAGCAGGATTACATTGCTTGTTAACTTTTTGGAGTTGTTTATATATTCTGGGTATTAAATACTTGCAAATACTTTCTTCTGTTTTATATATTATCTGTTATTCACTCTCTTGTTCCTTTTTCTGTACAGAATATTTTAGTTTGATATAACTCCATTTTTATACTTTTGCTTTCATTTCCTATGCTTTTGGGTTTCTGTTCAGAAATTTATTGCCTATACCAATGTCTTGAAGTGTTTCCCATATTTATAAAGAATGAATATAAGATTTCCATAAAAAGAATTGAAGTAAACACTGTCACCCCTCAACCAAGGCAAAACTATTAAAATATCAATTCACAAAAGATGAATTAAATTCAACTTATGAGCAATAAATTAATGAATAAATTAATTTAATTATATCAATATTTATCAAGTAAAGATACAATAAGAAGATTTAATATTTTCCACAGTTAAATAATCAAATAAAATATTTAACATGTGTCATTTCAGTGACAATATGATGAAAGAAGAGCACTTTTCGTTTTATAATGAGACTAGGATCTGACAAATGTAAATATGTACTGTTGCATAATGTCACATATTAGAAAATACTATGAATATTTTGGTCAAAACACTATAAAACATGGGGTCAGAGGTTTATCCATATTTGCATTCATTATAGCATTTTCATACATAATCTCAGAAATAACATAAATGATGAAAAATAGATAGATAGTAAAACAGTTTAGAGCTTTGTAAAAAATACTCAGCATTAAAAGAAAATAAAATTAAGGCATTGGCAGGTAAATGGATGGCGTCTGAGAATATCATGCTAAGCGAAGTAAGCCAATCCCCCCAAACTAAAGGCCAAATGTTCTTTTTGATAAGTGGGTACTGATCCATATGGGGGGAGGAGGCATGGGAAGAGAGGAGAAACTTTGATTGGGCAAAGGGGAGGGAGGGGAAGGGAGCAAGATAAAGGGTGGAATAAGATGGATATCATGAACCCTAGGTACAGGTATGAATGCACACATGGTACAACTCTATATCATGTACAACCAGAGAAAGGAAAATTTCTGCTTCACCTGTTTCCAATGAATCAAAATGCATTTAGCAGCCATATATACCTAATTAGAATAAATTAATTTTTAAAAAATAAATAAAATAAAGATAGTAAGAAAATACTAGTGGTAATATAAATATTTTTGTGAACACACAGTGATTTTAATAATATATCATGACATAATAAAACAAGTTTTAAGCAAATACATAAAATTTTTTTTGATAGTGTTTGCAGTAACTGAAACTGCTATTGAACAACATCTATGTTCACTCCCTACTTAATGTACTTACAAAACTTCATTCTCTAATACTTGCAGTAAGGTAAGGCAATATCAGTAATGTTTGTACAAATAAAGTGTTGAGGTAATATGTACTTTGACTAGTTCATGGAAAACCCATATGCACAGAGAAATACCACTCTACAAAGTTCTCCCTTTTCAGGTCACCAGAAGGGTAACAACATGGCCAACCTTGATTTTATAAAACATCTGCTTGAACGATTACATAGGAATGAATAAAGTTTTTGTTCTTTAAATCACTGAGTGTTGTGGCTTTCTGTTGTTTCCTCAGGTAATCCTAACTTAATTATTGTTCTCTAAAAAATATAAAATATATTAGTAAAATATAATTATTATATTAGTATAATATAATTATTAAGAGAAATGTATCTGCAGCTATATTATCTGGGTTCATACCTTAGATCTTGGGCAAGTTATTCAGTCTCTCTCTCACTCAATTTCAAAATCTATAAAATGTGCATTAAAAGAATACTCAATGCCAACAAATTATTTTTAAAAAAACTTGAAAATGAGGCAAAAGATATTTGAATGGCATTTCAAATGTTAAAATGAAACTGAAACTAGTGGGTAAACTAAAGGATCATTTAATTGCATAAGACATATACATCTATTTACTATTTAATCTGGAAATGCATGTATTAATACATATGCATTAGATATGAAAACCATCTAGTTAAAATATAATCCTAATTTTTAAAGTTATTATTGCCATGGGAAGACATGAAATGTCTTTGCATTTGACTTTGGAATTTTTATGCCAACATTCTTTTCCTGATGAGTATAAAAAAAATTATTTTTCAAATTCTAGTTAAATAACTTGCTATTCTTGTCTTTTTTCCCCCTTAATGGATTAAATAAACTTTGAAACATATAATTCCCTCAAAAATATAAAATATGTACATAAAGGACACATAATAGAAAGTATTTAAATATAATGACACAAAATAATTGTTTAATAGTCATACACATGTGTTTATTTATTTATAAGTGTATATGTATAAACATATACAAATTTTCAAGATAAAATTTTACATATTTCAAGATTCAATATGATATTTGGATACATGTGCACATTATATAATGTTTAAATTAGCTTAAATATATCATTTCATCAAACATTTATTATTTCTTTGTTCTGAAAACATTAAAATATCTTTCTTCTAGTTTTTTTTATATATATAGCATATTATTGTCATCACTAACCACGCCCTGTGCAATATTTGTCCTGAAACCCTTACTTCTCCATAACCACCATTCTACTCTTAAAATCTATGATATTAACTTTTTAAAAAAAATTTAATATATGTGTGGTCATGCAGTATCTGTTTCTGTGTGTCTGGTTTATTCCATTTAACAATAATTTATAATTACAACCATGTTATCACAAATAACAGGATTTCAAACTGTACAGCTGACTAGTATTTCACTGTGTGTATGAAATACATTTTCTTTACCCACTATTCAGTTGATAATCATGCAGTTTTTTTTCCATTCCTTGACTATTGTGAACAGTGCTGCAATATACATGGGAGTGCAGATGTCTCTTTGACATACTGATTTCATTGTCTATGG
This sequence comes from Marmota marmota marmota, assembly GCF_001458135.2. Classification (NCBI taxonomy): domain Eukaryota; kingdom Metazoa; phylum Chordata; class Mammalia; order Rodentia; family Sciuridae; genus Marmota; species Marmota marmota. Next base: position 10,984,711 of record NW_025999961.1, read on the forward strand.
AAATATACTCAATAGTGGGATTGCTGGTTCATATTTCTACTTTTAATTTTTGAGGAAACTCCATACAGTTTTCCATAATGGCTATACCACCTTATACCCCCACTTACAGACTGCAAGGACCCACTTTTCTCTATACCCTCCCTTACTTGTCACACTGTTTTTGATAATAGCCATTATATGGGGGTGAAGTGATATCTCATTGTTGCTTTGATTTGCATTTTCCTGATCATTAGTGATGTGGAATCTTTTTATTCATAAACCAGTTGGCCATATGGATGCCTTCTTAATATGTACATGAACAAACAGGGAGGTCATTAGGATGAAATACAACCAGCAAATCACAGAGGAAGTATAACCAGTGTATTACAAATATTGCAGAATATAGTCATTCCTACTATCCACGGGGGATTTGTTCCAGGAACTGCTTCAGATACAAAAATTCATGGAAGCTAAATTCCCTGAAATGAAATGACATAGTGTTTTCATATTACCCATACCCACCCTCTGATTTATTTTATGTCATCTTTAGATTGTTTATAATACCAATGAAATATTTAAAAAATCCTATACTGTTTTATTTATGCAATGATGACAAGAAAAGTTGTCTCTTTATGTCAGTTAAAGGCAATATTTTAAACAGTATTTTTAATCTGCATGAGTTCTGCATGAGGATGTGGACTGCATATATGTGAACGTCTGAGTATTTCAGGTTCTGAGATCATTGAGGCAGAGGTAGCTCATATATATGGAGACTGGTAGATCATTTTGAGGAAATTAATGACACAGGGATCTATGTAAATATTTAGGAGTATATGATGAATTCCACCTAAATTATGTTTAAACTTGAAAACTCTTTCTTATTGAGAAAAATAGTCAAAAGAACAATGACAACATTTTGTTGTTGTTACTGTTGTTAGGAAAGATGAAAATAACAAATGTGATCTCAAAAGAAATGTAAAGAATATATTTCTGGAATACATTAAAATTAGGGCCAACCAGACTTACAAATTAGTTGTGCTTGGCTGTTAAAGAGATCAGTGGACAGTCTTTGGAATTAATGATCTGAAAGATGGAATTTCTCATAATGAAAATAAAGACTGTGTTTCATGTGGTTTTTGGAGATCAAGCATGAGATTAGTTTTCGACTCATAGATTCGGAATATTTATTGATATCCAAAAAATAAAAGGCAGCACATAGATAGTGAGATATGAGTTCAAGGAGGACAGGTCATAAATGTAGATGTAAAATTCAACATATTCAACCCAGAGATACAGAATTTCACAGGGAATTACAGACTGTCACAAGGAAAAAATGGACAAAAGTGAAAGAGAATAACAAATTAAGTCAATGTGTCCTCCATCTTGATATGATAAAAAGAAATGGAACTAGAAAATGAAGATGAGGAGTGGTCTGTAAAATAAAAGAATCAAGAATGACAAAACTAATGAAGTCTGGGCTGGGGTTGTAGCTCACTGGTAGAATGCTTGCCTAGCAGGTGTTAGGCCCTGAGTTCCATTTTCAGTACCAGATAAAGATAAATAAAATCCATTGCATCCATTGTAGGTGTATTGTATACATCTACAACTACAAAAACTGTTTTTAAAAAATGAAGTCAAGTGAAGCATATTTTCAAAAGATGAAGTGATTAGGTATTTCAAATACTGCTGATACATAAACTTAGGACAAGTTTCAAATTTCACCATAGTAAATATTACACTTATGTCACCCAGATATTCTGACAGAAGCATATTTCATTGTTTGGAACAGTTTGGAGTTGCTTCAAAACACGTGATATTTAAGGAAGAAGCAAAATAGTTATTTAATTCCATTTCTTCTCAAATTGTCACAAGAAAATGGAACTAGACAACCAGGACAGGGAAACCAAGAACACAATCACAAAGTCTATTAAAAAATAAATGCCCCAACATAAGATAAGGTTTCTGTCTTTTTTTATAGTTTGTCTTGTTTCTCTCTTGACTGTTAGTTGTAATTTTTTTCCAGCTAATAGAGATACACTTATACACAGACAAAAAGAGCTCATATGGTTCTCTTTAAAGTTAACTTTTAAAATTACATTTACAGAATATTACTATTGCACACCCAATTCTCATTGGATTATTAGTGCTGTGTAAAAATAACCACTGGTTCCATGATAATCTATATAACAATTAATATTTTGTGTAGATAGTGTATTATACACAGCCTCTGGCACCTTTCAATTCTGTGTAGGTTATAAAAAATCAATGCCTGGTACAAGGCATGTTCATTAAATATATCAAAGACATGTGAGAATAGACTTCTCACAATATTGCAAAATCGTAAATGAATGCCAGATTTTTTCAGATGTTTGACACATATCCATGAAGTTTCATCAAACATGAGCCATCTTTGGTTGACAGACTAGCAAGAGATTTGGTAAGGAAGGCATGGTAATTTGAAACAACTGATACCTGAAATACTGTATATAGAGTGTGACCTTTCAGTTGAGATGATTAGCCTAGTTCTATAATAACATAAGTTTGAGGGGCTAACACATAATGAAGTAGCTATCAGAAAAAGGACATGAGTATGATTTTATATACACAGAGTAAAGCATACAATGTGAATGAGTCAAGGAAGCTACAGTATTATTGATGAGATACTACAGAAAAGTAAAATAGTGAACTTATATTAGCCTTAGGGAGAGGCATATTTATTAAGAAAACTCAAAACCAAATATTTAGAATATTGGTTAAAATTTTAAAGTAATTTATAATTTTTATTATTATTTAGTGCAAATCTATTTATAGGAAGATAAACTGAATAGTGGAGGAGATGCATAAATGGCATTCTCATGTCAGAGATTAGAAGAAGATAGATGACAGCTGAAGAAGAGAGAATTCACCCTTCCCCCTACAATTTATTCCCTGAGGCTCCTCCAATGATTGTATGAGGCTCATCATGTAAGTGAGAGGAATCTTCTTTATTCACTCTTTTTTATTCAAATGTTTATCTCTTCCTGAGACACCCTCACATGAGCAATCAGAGTGATTGTCCAATCATCTGGGTCTCCCTAAAAACAGTCAAATTAAATCATGGCATTAACTGTTACACTAATATTTGACAGAAACCTTGTTTATAAATGCTTTTTTTTTTTTTTTGGTAGGGGAGGGTGTGGTTTATCAGTGATCAAACTCACAGAGCCACATCCCCATATCCCCCCATTCCCATCCCTATTTTGTATTTTGCTTTAGAGATAGGGTCTTATGAGTTTCTCAGTGCCTTGTATTTGCTGAGGCTGGCTTTGAACCCATGATCCTCCTGCCGCAGCCTAAAGCTGCTAGATTACAGGCCTCCTGGCATAATTCTTCACAAAAAAAAAAAAGTGTAAACTAAAATAAAGGACCAGTTACGAAAAGCAACCACACCCTGACTCATGCCGATGATTCTTTACTTGACTGACCCAAGCAGGCATTTGCGTCTACCACCATTAATATGCATTTCAGTCCATCTAACTATGGTCCTCTTGCTCCATCAAGTGGTAAATATTATGAAACTTGAAGAGGCATCTGGTAATTGGGAATTATAGGAATGAAACAATCATTGACTGACTGTAGGTGAAAAAGGCGTTGGTAAGTAGAGGGCCAAAGTGAGCAAGAACACTGTATATAACAAATGTCAGTTTAAACATTACTTTGTAGGTAATATGACAAAGAGATATAATAATACTGGATTCATCAACTAATTAGATGACTCTTTCATCATTGTGGAAGTCGGGATATGAAAGGCTCAAGCTTGTGACCATGGGAATGAGCTAAATTATCACTAAAATGCAGAAGATAAAAAATGATGTTTAAAAAAGGAAAGGTAGGAAGAAATGAAGTCTCCAGTAATACAGGAGATAAAGTTATCAGCACTTGGGGATGGATGAAATTTAGAAATTAAAATATATGGAGGAATATAGTATGGTTTTCAGATATCAGCTTTAGGTGAGAAATGAAATAGGATCCTAAAGTAAAAGCATATTCATAATATATAATTTCAGGTTTTGAAATCTTGAGTATTTGTCATAGTTTTGTTCTGATAACTAAAAGTGTTACTGAGTCAAGAATTAATCAATACAGAAAAGTGTCTGGTACATATGTATTCACACAATGTAAGCTATCATCAATATTAACCATCATTATCTTTTGGTAAAAATTCATTTTGAATTCTGTAGATGTGTTATAGGTATTAGAGCAGAATACATTTTCATTTCTTGCTGAAAATGTTTTATTAGAGCAATAAAATTGAAGCAAGCTACATTTGGGCTTCTATTTAAATTCTAGATTCTAAATTCAAATATTAAATTGTTTAAAATGTTTAAATGTATTTTTCCAAAATTTGTATTAGAATATTTACCAACTTTTTCAAGATTTCCATGTCAAATATTCTGCTACCCATATTGTAATGTACCAATTGTTTTTATTTGTTTACATATAATTCAATAACCACATGTTTTATTTTTTTTCCAGAAGGACACACATAAATAGTTTCATACTGGGTAATTGAGTGAAGGTGTAGTTTGAGTTGCTTTCACGTGTTTTTCTATCTAAATAATTATTTTGTAAACTACACTGGGTGCTTATTTGTAATTAAATAAAAGCTCTTTTAGTAACTTAAAGAAAGCAAGAAACAAACTAATTATTGAGCAAATTGTTCACACGGTAAAGTAATAAAAAGCAGAAAATATTTCTCAGCAAAAATCAGTTTATAGAAGGAAGATGGCGGCGAGGGGAGTGCATTGCCCCCGTGTGCTGCTTCACTGTGTGGGAGTATGACAAGTCAGGACGGCTAAAGGATATCTTGTTAGGAATTTCCAGCAATAGTGGGGTGCTCCGGAACCTGGAGGAAGGATTTCCATCGCACGAGGATCGGCTACGGGGACTCAAACGCGAGAGGTTTGTCGCACGGAGGGTAACACTGCTTATTCAGCAAATCGCCCCGTGGCTAGAGTCTGCAGCGCGCGCTGGGAAACGAGGAGATAACGACGCAGGGATACAGCGCTGCAGTTTCTGCCAGCCGTACAAGCATCGTACTCAGGGCTGAATTCTGGGTTCGAGACGGGGGAAGGAAGCGGTCCATCTCGGTTCTCCACACCGGTCAGACCACAGAGGAGGCCAGCAGCCACCATGTTGGAAAGCTGACGTCACCATACCTGTTTTTGACTGACCGCAGCTCATTCAGCCATAGAACGGGTAATTTCAGGCTGCAATTCGCCTGCGGCTTGCAGACAGATTACTAG